>NW_026608574.1:392500-464492 GCF_029499605.1 Hyla sarda | reverse complement strand
GCTGTGGTTACTATGGAATGAGCTGTGATGGATTACTATGGACTGAGCTGTGATTAGATTACTATGGACTGAGCTGTTGATTGATTACTATGGTACGGAGCTGTGATTGGTTACTATGGACTGCGAGCTGTGATTGGTTACTATGGACTGAGCTGTGATTGTTGAATTAACTATGGACTGAGCTGTGAATGGTTACTATGGACTGAGCTGTGATTGTACTATGGACTGAGCTGTGATTACTATGGACTGAGCTGTGGATTACTATGGACTGAGCTGTGATGTTACTATGGACTGAGCTGTGATTGATTACTATGGACTGAGCTGTGTTGATTACTATGGACTGAGCTGTGATTACTATGGACTGAGCTGTTGGTTACTATGGACTGAGCTGTGATTACTATGGACTGAGCTGTGATTGGTTACTATGGACTGAGCTGTGATTACTATGGACTGAGCTGTGATGTGTTACTATGGACTGAGCTGTGATTACTATGGACTGAGCTGTGATTACTATGGACTGAGCGGTGATTACTATGGACTGAGCTGTGATTACTATGGACTAAGCTGTGATTGGTAACTATGGACTGAGCTGTGATTACTATGGACTGAGCTGTGATTACTATGGACTGAGCTGTGATTACTATGGACTGAGCTGTGATTACTATGGACTGAGCTGTGGTTACTATGGACTGAGCTGTGATTACTATGGACTGAGCTGTGATTGGTTACTATGGACTGAGCTGTGATTGGTTACTATGGACTGAGCTGTGATTACTATGGACTGAGCTGTGATTGATTACTATGGACTGAGCTGTGATTACTATGGACTGAGCTGTGATTACTATGGACTGAGCTTGTGATTACTATGGACTGAGCTGTGATTACTATGGACTGAGCTGTGATTACTATGGACTGAGCTGTGATTGGTTACTATGGACTGAGCTGTGATTGGTTACTATGGACTGAGCTGTGATTACTATGGACTGAGCTGTGATTACTATGGACTGAGCTGTGATTGGTTACTATGGACTGAGCTGTTATTGGTTACTATGGACTGAGCTGTGGTTACTATGGACTGAGCTGTGATTACTATGGACTGAGCTGTGATTACTATGGACTGAGCTGTGATTACTATGGACTGAGCTGTGATTGGTTACTATGGACTGAGCTGTGATTACTATGGACTGAGCTGTGATTACTATGGACTGAGCTGTGATTACTATGGACTGAGCTGTGATTACTATGGACTGAGCTGTGATTGGTTACTATGGACTGAGCTTTGATTACTATGGACTGAGCTGTGATTGGTTACTATGGACTGAGCTGTGATTACTCTGAGACTTGAGCTGTGATTGGTTACTATGGACTGAGCTGTGATTGGTTACTATGGACTGAGCTGTGATTACTATGGACTGAGCTGTGGTTACTATGGACTGAGCTATGATTACTATGGGACCTGAGCTGTGATTGGTTACTATGGACTGAAGCTGTGATTGGTTACTATGGACTGAGCTGTGATTACTATGACTGAGCTGTGATTGGTTACTATGGACTGAGCTGTGATTACTATGGACTGAGCTGTGATTGGTTACTATGAACTGAGCTGTGATTACTATGGACTGAGCTGTGATTACTATGGACTGAGCTGTGATTGATTACTATGGACTGAGCTGTGATTACTATAAACTGAGCTGTGATTACTATGGACTGAGCTGTGATTGGTTTACTATGGACTGAGATGTGATTGATTACAATGGTCTGAGCTGTGATTGGTTACTATGGACTGAGCTGTGATTACTATGGACTGAGCTGTGATTACTATGGACTGAGCTGTGATTGGTTACTATGGACTGAGCTGTGGTTACTATGGACTGAGCTGTGATTACTATGG
Source organism: Hyla sarda (assembly GCF_029499605.1). Taxonomy (NCBI): domain Eukaryota; kingdom Metazoa; phylum Chordata; class Amphibia; order Anura; family Hylidae; genus Hyla; species Hyla sarda. Next base: position 462,601 of record NW_026608574.1, on the reverse strand, counting down.
ACTGAGCTGTGGTTACTATGGACTGAGCTGTGATTACTATGGAGCTGAGCTGTGATTACTATGGACTGAGCTGTGATTGGTTACTATGGACTGAGCTGTGATTACTATGGACTGAGCTGTGATTGATTACTATGGACTGAGCTGTGATTACTATGGACTGAGCTGTGATTACTATGGACTGAGCTGTGATTGGTTACTATGGACTGAGCTGTGATTACTATGGACTGAGCTGTGATTACTATGGACTGAGCTGTGATTACTATGGACTGAGCTGTGATTACTATGGACTGAGCTGTGATTACTATGGACTGAGCTGTGATTACTATGGACTGAGCTGTGATTACTATGGACTGAGCTGTGATTACTATGGACTGAGCTGTGATTGATTACTATGGACTGAGCTGTGATTACTATGGACTGAGCTGTGATTACTATGGGCTGAGCTGTGATTACTATGGACTGAGCTGTGATTACTATGGACTGAGCTGTGATTGATTACTATGGACTGAGCTGTGATTACTATGGACTGAGCTGTGATTACTATGGACTGAGCTGTGATTGGTTACTATGGACTGAGCTGTGATTACTATGGACTGAGCTGTGGATTGGTTACTATGGACTGAGCTGTGATTACTATGGACTGAGCTGTGATTGGTTACTATGGACTGAGCTGTGATTACTATGGACTGAGCTGTGATTACTATGGACTGAGCTGTGATTACTATGGACTGAGCTGTGATTACTATGGACTGAGCTGTGATTACTATGGACTGAGCTGTGATTGATTACTATGGACTGAGCGGTGATTACTATGGACTGAGCTGTGGTTACTATGGGACTGAGCTGTGGTTACTATGGACTGAGCTGTGATTACTATGGACTGAGCTGTGATTACTATGGACTGAGCTGTGATTGATTACTATGGACTGAGCGGTGATTACTATGGACTGAGCTGTGGTTACTATGGACTGAGCTGTGATTACTATGGACTGAGCTGTGATTACTATGGACTGAGCTGTGATTACTATGGACTGAGCTGTGGTTACTATGGACTGAGCTGTGATTACTATGGACTGAGCTGTGGTTACTATGGACTGAGCTGTGATTACTATGGACTGAGCTGTGATTGGTTACTATGGACTGAGCTGTGATTGGTTACTATGGACTGAGCTGTGATTACTATGGACTGAGCTGTGATTACTATGGACTGAGCTGTGGTTACTATGGACTGAGCTGTGGTTCCTATGGACTGAGCTGTGATTACTATGGACTGAGCTGTGATTACTATGGACTGAGCTGTGATTACTATGGACTGAGCTGTGGTTACTATGGACTGAGCTGTGATTACTATGGACTGAGCTGTGGTTACTATGGGACTGAGCTGTGATTACTATGGACTGAGCTGTGATTGGTTACTATGGACTGAGCTGTGATTGGTTACTATGGACTGAGCTGTGATTACTATGGACTGAGCTGTGATTGGTTACTATGGACTGAGCTGTGATTGATTACTATGGACTGAGCTGTGGTTACTATGGACTGAGCTGTGATTGGTTACTATGGACTGAGCTGTGGTTACTATGGACTGAGCTGTGATTGGTTTACTATGGACTGAGCTGTGGTTACTATGGACTGAGCTGTGATTACTATGGACTGAGCTGTGATTGATTACTATGGACTGAGCTGTGATTACTATGGACTGAGCTGTGATTACTATGGACTGAGCTGTGATTGGTTACTATGGACTGAGCTGTGATTACTATGGACTGAGCTGTGATTGATTACTATGGACTGAGCTGTGATTGATTACTATGGACTGAGCTGTGATTGATTACTATGGACTGAGCTGTGATTGGTTACTATGGACTGAGCTGTGATTGGTTACTATGGACTGAGCTGTGATTACTATGGACTGAGCTGTGATTACTATGGACTGAGCTGTGATTACTATGGACTGAGCTGTGATTACTATGGACTGAGCTGTGATTACTATGGACTGAGCTGTGATTGGTTACTATGGACTGAGCTGTGGTTACTATGGACTGAGCTGTGATTACTATGGACTGAGCTGTGATTGGTTACTATGGACTGAGCTGTGATTACTATGGACTGAGCTGTGATTACTATGGGACTGAGCTGTGATTACTATGGACTGAGCTGTGATTGGTTACTATGGACTGAGCTGTGGTTACTATGGACTGAGCTGTGATTGGTTACTATGGACTGAGCTGTGATTGATTACTATGGACTGAGCTGTGATTACTATGGACTGAGCTGTGATTGGTTACTATGGACTGAGCTGTGATTGGTTACTATGGACTGAGCTGTGATTACTATGGACTGAGCTGTGATTGTTACTATGGACTGAGCTGTGATTGGTTACTATGGACTGAGCTGTGATTGATTACTATGGACTGAGCTGTGATTACTATGGACTGAGCTGTGATTACTATGGACTGAGCTGTGATTACTATGGACTGAGCTGTGATTACTATGGACTGAGCTGTGATTGGTTACTATGGACTGAGCTGTGATTACTATGGACTGAGCTGTGATTGGTTTACTATGGACTGAGCTGTGATTACTATGGACTGAGCTGTGATTACTATGGACTGAGCTGTGGTTACTATGGACTGAGCTGTGATTGGTTACTATGGACTGAGCTGTGATTGGTTACTATGGACTGAGCTGTGATTACTATGGACTGAGCTGTGATTGGTTACTATGGACTGAGCTGTGATTGGTTACTATGGACTGAGCTGTGATTACTATGGACTGAGCTGTGATTACTATGGACTGAGCTGTGATTACTATGGACTGAGCTGTGATTACTATGGACTGAGCTGTGATTGGTTACTATGGACTGAGCTGTGATTGATTACTATGGACTGAGCTGTGATTACTATGGACTGAGCTGTGATTACTATGGACTGAGCTGTGATTGGTTACTATGGACTGAGCTGTGATTGATTACTATGGACTGAGCTGTGATTACTATGGACTGAGCTGTGATTGGTTACTATGGACTGAGCTGTGATTACTATGGACTGAGCTGTGATTACTATGGACTGAGCTGTGATTGGTTACTATGGACTGAGCTGTGATTACTATGGACTGAGCTGTGATTACTATGGGACTGAGCTGTGATTACTATGGACTGAGCTGTGATTACTATGGACTGAGCTGTGATTGATTACTATGGACTGAGCTGTGATTGATTACTATGGACTGAGCTGTGATTACTATGGACTGAGCTGTGATTACTATGGACTGAGCTGTGATTACTATGGGAACTGAGCTGTGATTACTATGGACTGAGCTGTGATTGGTTACTATGGACTGAGCTGTGATTGATTACTATGGACTGAGCTGTGATTGGTTACTATGACTGAGCTGTGATTACTATGGACTGAGCTGTGATTGGTTACTATGGACTGAGCTGTGATTGATTACTATGGACTGAGCTGTGATTACTATGGGACTGAGCTGTGATTACTATGGACTGAGCTGTGATTGGTTACTATGGACTGAGCTGTGATTACTATGGACTGAGCTGTGATTGATTACTATGACTGAGCTGTGATTGATTACTATGGACTGAGCTGTGATTACTATGGACTGAGCTGTGATTGATTACTATGGACTGAGCTGTGGTTACTATGGACTGAGCTGTGATTACTATGGACTGAGCTGTGATTACTATGGACTGAGCTGTGATTGGTTACTATGGACTGAGCTGTGATTGGTTACTATGGACTGAGCTGTGATTACTATGGACTGAGCTGTGATTACTATGGACTGAGCTGTGATTACTATGGACTGAGCTGTGATTGGTTACTATGGACTGAGCTGTGATTACTATGGACTGAGCTGTGATGGTTACTATGGACTGAGCTGTGATTACTATGGACTGAGCTGTGATTACTATGGACTGAGCTGTGATTGGTTACTATGGACTGAGCTGTGGTTACTATGGACTGAGCTGTGATTGATTACTATGGACTGAGCTGTGATTGATTACTATGGACTGAGCTGTGATTGATTACTATGGACTGAGCTGTGATTGGTTACTATGGACTGGAGCTGTGATTGGTTACTATGGACTGAGCTGTGATTGGTTACTATGGACTGAGCTGTGATTACTATGGACTGAGCTGTTATTGGTTACTATGGACTAAGCTGTGATTACTATGGACTGAGCTGTGGTTACTATGGACTGAGCTGTGATTACTATGGACTGAGCTGTGATTACTATGGACTGAGCTGTGATTACTATGGACTGAGCTGTGATTGGTAACTATGGACTGAGCTGTGATTACTATGGACTGAGCTGTGATTACTATGGACTGAGCTGTGATTACTATGGACTGAGCTGTGATTACTATGGACTGAGCTGTGATTACTATGGACTGAGCTGTGGTTACTATGGACTGAGCTGTGATTACTATGGACTGAGCTGTGATTGGTTACTATGGACTGAGCTGTGATTGGTTACTATGGACTGAGCTGTGATTACTATGGACTGAGCTGTGATTGATTACTATGGACTGAGCTGTGATTACTATGGACTGAGCTGTGATTACTATGGACTGAGCTGTGATTACTATGGACTGAGCTGTGATTACTATGGACTGAGCTGTGATTACTATGGACTGAGCTGTGATTGGTTACTATGGACTGAGCTGTGATTGGTTACTATGGACTGAGCTGTGATTACTATGGACTGAGCTGTGATTACTATGGACTGAGCTGTGATTGGTTACTATGGACTGAGCTGTGATTGGTTACTATGGACTGAGCTGTGGTTACTATGGACTGAGCTGTGATTACTATGGACTGAGCTGTGATTACTATGGACTGAGCTGTGATTACTATGGACTGAGCTGTGATTGGTTACTATGGACTGAGCTGTGATTACTATGGACTGAGCTGTGATTACTATGGACTGAGCTGTGATTACTATGGACTGAGCTGTGATTACTATGGACTGAGCTGTGATTGGTTACTATGGACTGAGCTGTGATTACTATGGACTGAGCTGTGATTGGTTACTATGGACTGAGCTGTGATTACTATGGACTGAGCTGTGATTGGTTACTATGGACTGAGCTGTGATTGGTTACTATGGACTGAGCTGTGATTACTATGGACTGAGCTGTGGTTACTATGGACCTGAGCTATGATTACTATGGACTGAGCTGTGATTGGTTACTATGGACTGAGCTGTGATTGGTTACTATGGACTGAGCTGTGATTACTATGGACTGAGCTGTGATTGGTTACTATGGACTGAGCTGTGATTACTATGGACTGAGCTGTGATTGGTTACTATGAACTGAGCTGTGATTACTATGGACTGAGCTGTGATTACTATGGACTGAGCTGTGATTGATTACTATGGACTGAGCTGTGATTACTATGAACTGAGCTGTGATTACTATGGACTGAGCTGTGATTGGTTACTATGGACTGAGATGTGATTGATTACAATGGTCTGAGCTGTGATTGGTTACTATGGACTGAGCTGTGATTACTATGGACTGAGCTGTGATTACTATGGACTGAGCTGTGATTGGTTACTATGGACTGAGCTGTGATTACTATGGACTGAGCTGTGATTACTATGGACTGAGCTGTGATTACTATGGACTGAGCTGTGATTACTATGGACTGAGCTGTGATTACTATGGACTGAGCTGTGATTACTATGGACTGAGCTGTGATTACTATGGACTGAGCTGTGATTGGTTACTATGGACTGAGCTGTGATTACTATGGACTGAGCTGTGATTGGTTACTATGGACTGAGCTGTGATTACTATGGACTGAGCTGTGATTGGTTACTATGGACTGAGCTGTGATTACTATGGACCTGAGCTGTGATTACTATGGACTGAGCTGTGATTACTATGGACTGAGCTGTGATTACTATGGACTGAGCTGTGATTACTATGGACTGAGCTGTGATTGATTACTATGGACTGAGCGGTGATTACTATGGACTGAGCTGTGGTTACTATGGACTGAGCTGTGATTACTATGGACTGAGCTGTGGTTACTATGGGACTGAGCTGTGATTACTATGGACTGAGCTGTGATTGGTTACTATGGACTGAGCTGTGATTGGTTACTATGGACTGAGCTGTGATTACTATGGACTGAGCTGTGATTGGTTACTATGGACTGAGCTGTGATTGATTACTATGGACTGAGCTGTGTTACTATGGACTGAGCTGTGATTGGTTACTATGGACTGGAGCTGTGGTTACTATGGACTGAGCTGTGATTGGTACTATGGGACTGAGCTGTGGTTACTATGGACTGAGCTGTGATTACTATGGACTGAGCTGTGATTACTATGGACTGAGCTGTGATTACTATGGACTGAGCTGTGATTGGGTTACTATGGACTGAGCTGTGATTACTATGGACTGAGCTGTGATTGATTACTATGGACTGAGCTGTGATTGATTACTATGGACTGAGCTGTGATTGATTACTATGGACTGAGCTGTGATTGGTTACTATGGACTGAGCTGTGATTGGTTACTATGGACTGAGCTGTGATTACTATGGACTGAGCTGTGATTACTATGGACTGAGCTGTGATTACTATGCACTGAGCTGTGATTACTATGGACTGAGCTGTGATACTATGGACTGAGCTGTGGATTGGTTACTATGGACTGAGCTGTGGTTACTATGGACTGAGCTGTGATTACTATGGACTGAGCTGTGATTGGTTACTATGGACTGAGCTGTGATTACTATGGACTGAGCTGTGATTACTATGGACTGAGCTGTGATTACTATGGACTGAGCTGTGATTGGTTACTATGGACTGAGCTGTGGTTACTATGGACTGAGCTGTGATTGGTTACTATGGACCTGAGCTGTGATTGATTACTATGGACTGAGCTGTGATTACTATGGACTGAGCTGTGATTGGTTACTATGGGACTGAGCTGTGATTGGTTACTATGGACTGAGCTGTGATTACTATGGACTGAGCTGTGATTGGTTACTATGGACTGAGCTGTGATTGGTTACTATGGACTGAGCTGTGATTGATTACTATGGACTGAGCTGTGATTACTATGGACTGAGCTGTGATTACTATGGACTGAGCTGTGATTACTATGGACTGAGCTGGGATTGGTTACTATGGACTGAGCTGTGATTACTATGGACTGAGCTGTGATTGGTTACTATGGACTGAGCTGTGATTACTATGGACTGAGCTGTGGTTACTATGGACTGAGCTGTGATTGGTTACTATGGACTGAGCTGTGATTGGTTACTATGGACTGAGCTGTGATTACTATGGACTGAGCTGTGATTGGTTACTATGGACTGAGCTGTGATTGGTTACTATGGACTGAGCTGTGATTACTATGGACTGAGCTGTGATTACTATGGACTGAGCTGTGATTACTATGGGACTGAGCTGTGATTACTATGGACTGAGCTGTGATTACTATGGACTGAGCTGTGATTACTATGGACTGAGCTGTGATTACTATGGACTGAGCTGTGATTACTATGGACTGAGCTGTGATTACTATGGACTGAGCTGTGATTACTATGGACTGAGCTGTGATTACTATGGACTGAGCTGTGATTGGTTACTATGGACTGAGCTGTGATTACTATGGACTGAGCTGTGATTGGTTACTATGGGACTGAGCTGTGATTACTATGGACTGAGCTGTGATTGGTTACTATGGACTGAGCTGTGATTACTATGGACTGAGCTGTGATTACTATGGACTGAGCTGTGATTACTATGGACTGAGCTGTGATTACTATGGACTGAGCTGTGATTACTATGGACTGAGCTGTGATTGATTACTATGGACTGAGCGGTGATTACTATGGACTGAGCTGTGGTTACTATGGACTGAGCTGTGATTACTATGGACTGAGCTGTGGTTACTATGGACTGAGCTGGTGATTACTATGGACTGAGCTGTGATTGGTTACTATGGACTGAGCTGTGATTGGTTACTATGGACTGAGCTGTGATTACTATGGACCTGAGCTGTGATTGGTTTACTATGGACTGAGCTGTGATTGATTACTATGGACTGAGCTGTGGTTACTATGGACTGAGCTGTGATTGGTTACTATGGACTGAGCTGTGGTTACTATGGACTGAGCTGTGATTGGTTACTATGGACTGAGCTGTGGTTACTATGGACTGAGCTGTGATTACTATGGACTGAGCTGTGATTGATTACTATGGACTGAGCTGTGATTGGTTACTATGGGACTGAGCTGTGATTACTATGGACTGAGCTGTGATTACTATGGACCTGAGCTGTGATTGGTTACTATGGACTGAGCTGTGATTACTATGGACTGAGCTGTGATTGATTACTATGGACTGAGCTGTGATTGATTACTATGGACTGAGCTGTGATTGATTACTATGGACTGAGCTGTGATTGGTTACTATGGACTGAGCTGTGATTGGTTACTATGGACTGAGCTGTGATTACTATGGACTGAGCTGTGATTACTATGGACTGAGCTGTGATTACTATGGACTGAGCTGTGATTACTATGGACTGAGCTGTGATTACTATGGACTGAGCTGTGATTGGTTACTATGGACTGAGCTGTGGTTACTATGGACTGAGCTGTGATTACTATGGACTGAGCTGTGATTGGTTACTATGGACTGAGCTGTGATTACTATGGACTGAGCTGTGATTACTATGGACTGAGCTGTGATTACTATGGACTGAGCTGTGATTGGGGTTACTATGGACTGAGCTGTGGTACTATGGACTGAGCTGTGATTGGTTACTATGGACTGAGCTGTGATTGATTACTATGGACTGAGCTGTGATTACTATGGACTGAGCTGTGATTGGTTACTATGGACTGAGCTGTGATTGGTTACTATGGACTGAGCTGTGATTACTATGGACTGAGCTGTGATTGGTTACTATGGACTGAGCTGTGATTGGTTACTATGGACTGAGCTGTGATTGATTACTATGGACTGAGCTGTGATTACTATGGACTGAGCTGTGATTACTATGGACTGAGCTGTGATTACTATGGACTGAGATGTGATTACTATGGACTGAGCTGTGATTGGTTACTATGGACTGAGCTGTGATTACTATGGACTGAGCTGTGATTGGTTACTATGGACTGAGCTGTGATTACTATGGACTGAGCTGTGATTGGTTACTATGGACTGAGCTGTGATTACTATGGACTGAGCTGTGATTACTATGGACTGAGCTGTGGTTACTATGGACTGAGCTGTGATTGAGTTACTATGGACTGAGCTGTGATTGGTTACTATGGACTGAGCTGTGATTACTATGGACTGAGCTGTGATTGGTTACTATGGACTGAGCTTGTGATTGGTTACTATGGACTGAGCTGTGATTACTATGGACTGAGCTGTGATTACTATGGACTGAGCTGTGATTACTATGGACTGAGCTGTGATTACTATGGACTGAGCTGTGATTGGTTACTATGGACTGAGCTGTGATTACTATGGACTGAGCTGTGATTACTATGGACTGAGCTGTGATTGATTACTATGGACTGAGCTGTGATTACTATGGACTGAGCTGTGATTGGTTACTATGGACTGAGCTGTGATTGGTTACTATGGACTGAGCTGTGATTGGTTACTATGGACTGAGCTGTGATTACTATGGACTGAGCTGTGATTGGTTACTATGGACTGAGCTGTGATTACTATGGACTGAGCTGTGATTACTATGGACTGAGCTGTGATTACTATGGACTGAGCTGTGATTGGTTACTATGGACTGAGCTGTGATTACTATGGACTGAGCTGTGATTACTATGGACTGAGCTGTGATTATTATGGACTGAGCTGTGATTACTATGGACTGAGCTGTGATTACTATGGACTGAGCTGTGATTACTATGGACTGAGCTGTGATTACTATGGACTGAGCTGTGATTGGTTACTATGGACTGAGCTGTGATTACTATGGACTGAGCTGTGATTACTATGGACTGAGCTGTGATTGGTTACTATGGACTGAGCTGTGATTACTATGGACTGAGCTGTGATTGGTTACTATGGACTGAGCTGTGATTACTATGGACTGAGCTGTGATTACTATGGACTGAGCTGTGATTACTATGGACTGAGCTGTGATTACTATGGACTGAGCTGTGATTACTATGGACTGAGCTGTGATTACTATGGACTGAGCTGTGATTACTATGGACTGAGCTGTGATTACTATGGACTGAGCTGTGATTACTATGGACTGAGCTGTGATTACTATGGACTGAGCTGTGATTACTATGGACTGAGCTGTGATTACTATGGACTGAGCTGTGATTACTATGGACTGAGCTGTGATTACTATGGACTGAGCTGTGATTACTATGGACTGAGCTGTGATTACTATGGACTGAGCTGTGATTACTATGGACTGAGCTGTGATTACTATGGACTGAGCTGTGATTACTATGGACCAGTGGCGTTGCGACCCGGGTGCGGGGGGTGCGGCCCGCACCGGGTGACACCAACCTAGTGGGGTGACACCAAGACGCTCCGTAGCACCCACACCCCCTCCCCCAGCTACACTGACACCCCCCTATGTGCCCGACCGGCCTCCCATCCGTCAGCACACCCCCCCCTAGTGCTGTGTGTGCGGTGCACCCGTCCGTTAGCAACTCCCCCCCCTTTCAGTGCGCCCGTCCGTCATCACGCCCCCCCCTCACCTTCACCAGTACTGTGCCGGCCTCCGCTCCCACGTCTGCGCCGGCCTGACGTCACACCGCATGGCCGCGCAGGGGGACGTCAGTTACGTCACTCGCATTGCGCCCGGTGAGAAGGATCGCTGCGCTGGATGGGGTGAGTGTGTGTGTCTGTCTCTATCTATGTTTGTGTGTGTGACTCTGTGTGTGTGTGTGTGACTGTGTGTGTTTGTGTGACTGTGTGTGTTTGTGTGACTCTCTGTGTGTGTGTGACTCTGTGTATTTGTGTGACTCTGTGTGTGACTGTGTGTTTGTGTAACTCTGTGTGTGTGTGTGTGTGTGTGTGTGTGTGTGTGACTGTGTGTGTGACTGTGTGTGTGTGTGACTGTGTGACTCTGTGTGTCTGTCTGTGAGTGTGTGTCTCTCTGACTGTGTGTGTTTGTGTGTGTGTCTCTCTGTGTTGTATGTGTTTTTTTTTTTTTTTTTGTGTGTGCATATGTGTGTGTGTGTGTGTGTGGGGAGACTTTGACGCATTGTGGGGAACCTGCAAGGGAACCTGCGGCCTAATGTGGGGAGTCTATGCTACCTAATGTGGGGAGTCTATGCTACCTAATGTGCGGAGTATATGCTACCTAATATGCGGAGTCTATGATACCTAATGTGCGGAGTCTATGCTACCTAATGTGGGGAGTCTATGCTAGCTAATGTGGGGAATCTGTGCTACCGAATGTGGGGAAACTGCTACCTAATGTGGGGAATCTGTGCTACCTAATATGGGGAAATTGCTACCTAATGTGGGGTAACTGGTACCAAATGTGGGGAATCTATGCTGCCTAATGTGGGGAAAAGATGCTACCTAATGTGGGGAAACTGCTACCTACCTAATGTGGGGGAACTGCTGCCTACCTAATGCTCCTGGCCATCCCCCCCCCTGGCAGTATCACCCCCATCATCCATCGGCAGGATCATCCCCCTGGCAGTAGCACCCTCATCATCCGCCAGCAACTACCCCCCCCCCCCCATCAGCAGCACCTCCATCAGCAGATCCTGATGGTGGATGATGGCGGTGCTCCTGATCCTGCCGATGGATGATGGGGGTGATACTGCCAGGGGGGATGGCCAGTAGCACCCTCATCATCCTTCAGCAACACCCCCCCAGTAGTAGCACCCCGATCATCCACTAGCAACACCACCAATACCCCCCTCCCGTGGTAATAGCATCAGCTAACGGATGTTGAGGGATGTTACTGCGGTTGTGGTATTATATTCAGACGGTACACTGTATGGCAACGTTATATTCAGAGGGCGCAGTTTGTGGTAGTGTTATATTCAGAGGGCACAGTGGGTGATAGTATTATATTCAGAGGGCGCAGTTTGTGGTAGTATTATTAGAGATGAGCGAACTTACAGTAAATTCGATTCGTCACGAACTTGTCGGCTCGGCAGTTGATGACTTATCCTGCGTAAATTAGTTCAGCCTTCAGGTGCTCCGGTGGGCTGGAAAAGGTGGATACATTCATAGGAAAGAGTCTCCTAGGACAATATCCACCTTTTCCAGCCCACGGGAGCACCTGAAAGCTGAACTAATTTATGCAGGAAAAGCCATCAACTGCCGAGCCGAGAAGTTTGTGACTAGTTGAATTTACTGTAGTTTGCTCATCTCTAAGTATTATATTCAGAGGGCGCAGTGGGTGGTAGTAATATATTCAGAGTGTACAGTATGTGTTGGTATTATATTCAGAGGGTACAGTATGTGATAGTATTATATTCAGGGGTACAGTATGTGATAGTATTATATTCAGGGGTACAGTATGTGGCAGATTTATATTCAGAGGGTACAGTATGTGATAGTATTATATTCAGAGGGTACAGTATGTGATAGTATTATATTCAGAGGGTACAGTATGTGATAGTATTATATTCAGGGGTACAGTATGTGGCAGATTAATATTCAGAGGGTACAGTATATGGTAGTATTATATTCAGAGGGTACAGTATGTGATAGTATTATATTCAGGGGTACAGTATGTGGCAGATTTATATTCAGAGTGTACAGTATGTGTTGGTATTATATTCAGAATGTACAGTGTGTGGTATTATTATATTCAGTGGGTATGGTGTATGGAAGGTTTATAATCAAAGAGTATAGTGTATAGTAGTATTATATTTAGAGGATACAGTGTCTGTCAGGTTTATAATAATTATTGTTTTCATATAGAGGATGAGAATGCGCTGACATAGTGAGGAGACGTCTGGGCGTCACATTCTACAGACAGAAGTTTTAGCTGGACCAGGCGGTATGTACCATCTGAATTAGATAAGGGAAGACTATAGAGGAGACGTCACCTGTAGTCACTGATATCATTGTGTATTCTCCTCTCTATGTCCTATCAGAGCTGTAGTCGCTTGTCAGTTCTACAGTTATGGTCAGTGAAACTACAACTCCCAGCATAACCTCACCACTGCATAAAGGGGTACTCTACTGGAAAACATTTTTTTTAATCAACTGGTGCTACAAAGTTAAACAGATTTGTAAATTACTTCTATTTAAAAATCTTAATCCTTCCAGTACTTATTAGCTGCTGTATAAGCGATTCACAGGAAGTTATTTTCTTTTTTGATTTATTTTCTGTCTGACCACAGTGCTCTGTGCTGACACTTCTGTCCATGTCAAGAACTGTCCATAGTAGGAGAAAATCCCCATAGCAAACCTATCCTGCCCTGGACAGTTCCTGACATGGACAGAGGTGTCAGCAAATGGCACTGTGGTCAGATTGGAAAGAACTACGCAACTTCCTGTGGAGCATACACCAGCTTATAAGTACTGTAAGTATTAAGATTTTAAATAGAAGTAATTTAAAAATCTGTTTAACTTTCTGGCACCAGTTGATATAAAAGAAAATGTTTTTCAGTGGAGTACCCCTTTAAGTAATTCTGGGAGCTGTATATTTAAATGGTGAAAACTTCTTTAACACTTTCCCATTCTGTGGCAACTGGTATATCTGATTATTATACTGGAATTTCTCACAATGCGCTACAACAGTGGTGTCTGTCACAACAGGCTAAAAACTTACTGGGGGGAGGTATGGGGGTGACACCATTTTCTACCGCACCGGGTGACACCAACCCTAGCAACGCCACTGCTATGGACTGAGCTGTGATTGGTTACTATGGACTGAGCTGTGATTACTATGGACTGAGCTGTGATTACTATGGACTGAGCTGTGATTACTATGGACTGAGCTGTGATTACTATGGACTGAGCTGTGATTACTATGGACTGAGCTGTGATTACTATGGACTGAGCTGTGATTACTATGGACTGAGCTGTGATTACTATGGACTGAGCTGTGATTACTATGGACTGAGCTGTGATTGGTTACTATGGACTGAGCTGTGATTACTATGGACTGAGCTGTGATTACTATGGACTGAGCTGTGATTGGTTACTATGGACTGAGCTGTGATTACTATGGACTGAGCTGTGATTGGTTACTATGGACTGAGCTGTGATTACTATGGACTGAGCTGTGATTACTATGGACTGAGCTGTGATTACTATGGACTGAGCTGTGATTACTATGGACTGAGCTGTGATTACTATGGACTGAGCTGTGATTACTATGGACTGAGCTGTGATTACTATGGACTGAGCTGTGATTACTATGGACTGAGCTGTGATTACTATGGACTGAGCTGTGATTACTATGGACTGAGCTTTGATTACTATGGACTGAGCTGTGATTACTATGGACTGAGCTGTGATTACTATGGACTGAGCTGTGATTACTATGGACTGAGCTGTGATTACTATGGACTGAGCTGTGATTGGTTACTATGGACTGAGCTGTGATTACTATGGACTGAGCTGTGATTACTATGGACTGAGCTGTGATTACTATGGACTGAGCTGTGATTACTATGGACTGAGCTGTGATTACTATGGACTGAGCTGTGATTACTATGGACTGAGCTGTGATTACTATGGACTGAGCTGTGATTACTATGGACTGAGCTGTGATTGGTTACTATGGACTGAGCTGTGATTACTATGGACTGAGCTGTGATTGGTTACTATGGACTGAGCTGTGATTACTATGGACTGAGCTGTGATTGGTTACTATGGACTGAGCTGTGATTACTATGGACTGAGCTGTGATTACTATGGACTGAGCTGTGATTGATTACTATGGACTGAGCTGTGATTGGTTACTATGGACTGAGCTGTGATTACTATGGACTGAGCTGTGATTACTATGGACTGAGCTGTGATTACTATGGACTGAGCTGTGATTGGTTACTATGGACTGAGCTGTGATTACTATGGACTGAGCTGTGATTGGTTACTATGGACTGAGCTGTGATTACTATGGACTGAGCTGTGATTACTATGGACTGAGCTGTTATTACTATGGACTGAGCTGTGATTGGTTACTATGGACTGAGCTGTGATTACTATGGACTGAGCTGTGATTGGTTACTATGGACTGAGCTGTGATTACTATGGACTGAGCTGTGATTACTATGGACTGAGCTGTGATTACTATGGACTGAGCTGTGATTACTATGGACTGAGCTGTGATTACTATGGACTGAGCTGTGATTACTATGGACTGAGCTGTGATTACTATGGACTGAGCTGTGATTGGTTACTATGGACTGAGCTGTGATTACTATGGACTGAGCTGTGATTACTATGGACTGAGCTGTGATTACTATGGACTGAGCTGTGATTACTATGGACTGAGCTGTGATTGGTTACTATGGACTGAGCTGTGATTACTATGGACTGAGCTGTGATTACTATGGACTGAGCTGTGATTGGTTACTATGGACTGAGCTGTGATTACTATGGACTGAGCTGTGATTGGTTACTATGGACTGAGCTGTGATTACTATGGACTGAGCTGTGATTGGTTACTATGGACTGAGCTGTGATTACTATGGACTGAGCTGTGATTACTATGGACTGAGCTGTGATTGATTACTATGGACTGAGCTGTGATTGGTTACTATGGACTGAGCTGTGATTACTATGGACTGAGCTGTGATTACTATGGACTGAGCTGTGATTACTATGGACTGAGCTGTGATTGGTTACTATGGACTGAGCTGTGATTGGTTACTATGGACTGAGCTGTGATTACTATGGACTGAGCTGTGATTACTATGGACTGAGCTGTGATTGGTTACTATGGACTGAGCTGTGATTACTATGGACTGAGCTGTGATTACTATGGACTGAGCTGTGATTACTATGGACTGAGCTGTGATTGGTTACTATGGACTGAGCTGTGATTACTATGGACTGAGCTGTGATTACTATGGACTGAGCTGTGATTGGTTACTATGGACTGAGCTGTGATTACTATGGACTGAGCTGTGATTGGTTACTATGGACTGAGCTGTGATTACTATGGACTGAGCTGTGATTACTATGGACTGAGCTGTGATTACTATGGACTGAGCTGTGATTGGTTACTATGGACTGAGCTGTGATTACTATGGACTGAGCTGTGATTGGTTACTATGGACTGAGCTGTGATTACTATGGACTGAGCTGTGATTACTATGGACTGAGCTGTGATTACTATGGACTGAGCTGTGATTACTATGGACTGAGCTGTGATTGATTACTATGGACTGAGCTGTGATTACTATGGACTGAGCTGTGATTACTATGGACTGAGCTGTGATTACTATGGACTGAGCTGTGATTACTATGGACTGAGCTGTGATTGGTTACTATGGACTGAGCTGTGGTTACTATGGACTGAGCTGTGGTTACTATGGACTGAGCTGTGATTGATTACTATGGACTGAGCTGTGATTACTATGGACTGAGCTGGGATTACTATGGACTGAGCTGTGATTACTATGGACTGAGCTGTGATTGGTTACTATGGACTGAGCTTTGATTACTATGGACTGAGCTTTGATTACTATGGACTGAGCTGTGATTACTATGGACTGAGCTTTGATTACTATGGACTGAGCTGTGATTACTATGGACTGAGCTGTGATTACTATGGACTGAGCTTTGATTACTATGGACTGAGCTGTGATTACTATGGACTGAGCTGTGATTACTATGGACTGAGCTGTGATTACTATGGACTGAGCTGTGTTTACTATGGACTGAGCTGTGATTGGTTACTATGGACTGAGCTTTGATTACTATGGACTGAGCTGTGATTACTATGGACTGAGCTGTGATTACTATGGACTGAGCTGTGATTACTATGGACTGAGCTGTGATTACTATGGACTGAGCTGTGATTACTATGGACTGAGCTGTGATTACTATGGACTGAGCTGTGATTGGTTACTATGGACTGAGCTGTGGTCACTATGGACTGAGCTGTGATCACTATGGACTGAGCTGTGGTCACTATGGACTGAGCTGTGATTACTATGGACTGAGCTGTGATTACTATGGACTGAGCTGTGATTACTATGGACTGAGCTGTGATTGATTACTATGGACTGAGCTGTGATTACTATGGACTGAGCTGTGATTACTATGGACTGAGCTGTGATTACTATGGACTGAGCTGTGATTACTATGGACTGAGCTGTGATTACTATGGACTGAGCTGTGATTACTATGGACTGAGCTGTGATTACTATGGACTGAGCTGTGATTACTATGGACTGAGCTGTGATTACTATGGACTGAGCTGTGATTACTATGGACTGAGCTGTGATTACTATGGACTGAGCTGTGATTGGTTACTATGGACTGAGCTGTGATTACTATGGACTGAGCTGTGATTACTATGGACTGAGCTGTGGTTACTATGGACTGAGCTGTGATTACTATGGACTGAGCTGTGATTACTATGGACTGAGCTGTGATTACTATGGACTGAGCTGTGATTACTATGGACTGAGCTGTGATTACTATGGACTGAGCTGTGATTACTATGGACTGAGCTGTGATTACTATGGACTGAGCTGTGATTACTATGGACTGAGCTGTGGTTACTATGGACTGAGCTGTGATTACTATGGACTGAGCTGTGATTACTATGGACTGAGCTGTGATTACTATGGACTGAGCTGTGATTACTATGGACTGAGCTGTGATTACTATGGACTGAGCTGTGATTGGTTACTATGGACTGAGCTGTGATTGGTTACTATGGACTGAGCTGTGATTACTATGGACTGAGCTGTGATTACTGTGGACTGAGCTGTGATTGGTTACTATGGACTGAGCTGTGGTTACTATGGACTGAGCTGTGATTGGTTACTATGGACTGAGCTGTGGTTACTATGGACTGAGCTGTGATTGGTTACTATGGACTGAGCTGTGGTTACTATGGACTGAGCTGTGATTACTATGGACTGAGCTGTGATTACTATGGACTGAGCTGTGATTACTATGGACTGAGCTGTGATTGGTTACTATGGACTGAGCTGTGATTGGTTACTATGGACTGAGCTGTGATTGGTTACTATGGACTGAGCTGTGATTTATTACTAAAAAACTAAACAAGGGCCACTGAACACATACAGAGGTGACCAGAATATGAACAAAAATGTTACCCCCGAGGGGGGGTAACTAAAGCCTCTAATGAGTATGTGTTCAAGTATAAAATACCTTTATTAGATTAGGGTGAATCAAAAAACACAGGTTTAAAAACTCTGCCCCAGATACGTGAAACAATGTATATCTAGTGGATATAGATATAGTTATGAACTGCGAGTGATCTGCCTCCCCTAAACAATCCTCAGTACTAGTGACCATATAAAACACAGGTTGATGGTATATGGGAAATTATGACCCATATACCACGTCTACTATTCTGTGTGACAGTTGTGGTTGGTGACTTGTACGTGGTTCTAACTGGTGCCCCTAAATAGGGGTACAACCCCAGTAGATGGGGGTCTGATCAGATGATATTGAGTATGGGGACTGTCTAGTGGTTATTACGTCAGTACTTACATGTATTATACTATTCCTGCTGTGCACCGCAGGGTTACTGCTAATCGGGCTATTAAGCCCTCTGTGATTAATCTAGGAGATGCATATTGTAGGAGCCACTACTGATGCGTTGGGGGAGCAATTTAAAAAGTCAGGCTGTCAGACCCGACATGTTTCGCCACTCACGTGGCTTCATCAAGGAGATTACAGACAGCATTGAGTCTCATTGGGAATTGAATCCTTTTTATATCCCAAGTGTCAATTAGATAGTTTTCCCCTGGCCAATGGGGAGTCGCTCCTCCTATAGCCAATAGAATCCATCTATCCGTCACTCGCTGACTAATAGGGATATAAAGTACTGATGGGTGATCACTCCTTCTTATCAGCAGGGCCAGATTAAGACTGCCTGGAAGACGGAGCACTTTATTATGATGCCCCCCGATAGTCCCCCTTCCCTTCCACTGAGACCTGGTGCGGGGCTGTCAAGTAAGGAACAGACTGAGACCAAAAATAGTCCTGGGTATATTAGACTATGTCCCCCTTTTTTTTTTTTTTTGGTGGGTGTCACAGGAGTCAGGCCCCCGTTAAAATAAAATGGCTGCATGGTATAAAATCACTTCAGTTCCAGTCACTCTTTCCAGCTGTTGTAAAGCTACAACCCCCATTATGTCTGGAGAGCTTCAGGCGTTATAGGAGTTGTAGTTTTGTAACAGCTGGAGCCTCATATACAGTGTCATCCATTATTACTGCAAAACTTAGAAGTGAGGAGAGACCTAATGGGACAGTCAGGAGAAAACATAAAATCACTCACAGGAGACGTCTTCTCTGTTGTCTTTCCTTTTCTTCTTCATCTGGCCCAGACGCCAGGTCTTCTTCCAGCTCCATCTTCCTCTGTAAAGTCTGACGCCGGGACATCATTGGTTCCTCACTCTGCCAGCCGCTCCTCATCCTCTGTATAAAGACAACAATCATTATAACCCTTCAAGAGACTGTGCTTCCTAAATATTATACTGCCAAACCCTGTGTACCCTGTATATTATACTGCCAAACCCTGTGTACCCTGTATATTATACTGCCAAACCCTGTGTATCCTGTATATTATACTGCCAAACCCTGTGTACCCTGTATATTATACTGCCAAACCCTGTGTACCCTGTATATAATACTGCCAAACCCTGTGTACCCTTTTTATAATACTGCCAAACCCTGTGTACCCTGTATATTATACTGCCAAACCCTGTGTACCCTGTATATAATACTGCCAAACCCTGTGTACCCTTTATATAATACTGCCAAACCCTGTGTACCCTGTATATTATACCGCCAAACCCTGTGTACCCTGTATATTATACTGCCAAACCCTGTGTACCCTGTATATTATACTGCCAAACCCTGTGTACCCTGTATATAATACTGCCAAACCCTGTGTACCCTTTATATAATACTGCCAAACCCTGTGTACCCTGTATATTATACCGCCAAACCCTGTGTACCCTGTATATTATACTGCCAAACCCTGTGTACCCTGTATATTATACTGCCAAACCCTGTGTATCCTGTATATTATACTGCCAAACCCTGTGTACCCTGTATATTATACTGCCAAACCCTGTGTACCCTGTATATAATACTGCCAAACCCTGTGTACCCTTTTTATAATACTGCCAAACCCTGTGTACCCTGTATATTATACTGCCAAACCCTGTGTACCCTGTATATAATACTGCCAAACCCTGTGTACCCTTTATATAATACTGCCAAACCCTGTGTACCCTGTATATTATACTGCCAAACCCTGTGTACCCTGTATATTATACTGCCAAACCCTGTGTACCCTGTATATTATACTGCCAAACCCTGTGTACCCTGTATATTATACTGCCAAACCCTGTGTACCCTGTATATAATACTGCCAAACCCTGTGTACCCTTTATATAATACTGCCAAACCCTGTGTACCCTGTATATTATACCGCCAAACCCTGTGTACCCTGTATATTATACTGCCAAACCCTGTGTACCCTGTATATTATACTGCCAAACCCTGTGTACCCTGTATATTATACTGCCAAACCCTGTGTACCCTGTATATTATACTGCCAAACCCTGTGTACCCTGTATATAATACTGCCAAACCCTGTGTACCCTTTATATAATACTGCCAAACCCTGTGTACCCTGTATATTATACTGCCAAACCCTGTGTACCCTGTATATTATACCGCCAAACCCTGTGTACCCTGTATATTATACTGCCAAACCCTGTGTACTCTGTATATAATACTGCCAAACCCTGTGTACTCTGTATATTATACTGCCAAACCCTGTGTACCCTGTATATTATACCGCCAAACCCTGTGTACCCTGTATATTATACTGCCAAACCCTGTGTACTCTGTATATAATACTGCCAAACCCTGTGTACTCTGTATATTATACCGCCAAACCCTGTGTACCCTGTATATTATACCGCCAAACCCTGTGTACCCTGTATATTATACTGCCAAACCCTGTGTACTCTGTATATAATACTGCCAAACCCTGTGTACCCTGTATATAATACTGCCAAACCCTGTGTACCCTGTATATTATACTGCCAAACCCTGTGTACTCTGTATATAATACTGCCAAACCCTGTGTACTCTGTATATAATGCTGCCAAACCCTGTGTACCCTGTATATTATACTGCCAAACCCTGTGTACCCTGTATATTATACTGCCAAACCCTGTGCACCCTGTATATTATACTGCCAAACCCTGTGTACTCTGTATATTATACTGCCAAACCCTGTGTACCCTGTATATTATACTGCCAAACCCTGTGCACCCTGTATATTATACTGCCAAACCCTGTGTACCCTGTATATTATACTGCCAAACTCTGTGTACCCTGTATATTATACTGCCAAACCCTGTGTACCCTGTATATAATACTGCCAAACCCTGTGTACCCTTTATATAATACTGCCAAACCCTGTGTACCCTGTATATTATACTGCCAAACCCTGTGTACCCTGTATATTATACTGCCAAACCCTGTGTACCCTGTATATAATACTGCCAAACCCTGTGTACTCTGTATATTATACTGCCAAACCCTGTGTACCCTGTATATTATACTGCCAAACCCTGTGTACTCTGTATATAATACTGCCAAACCCTGTGTACTCTGTATATTATACTGCCAAACCCTGTGTACCCTGTATATTATACCGCCAAACCCTGTGTACCCTGTATATTATACTGCCTAACCCTGTGTACTCTGTATGTAATACTGCCAAACCCTGTGTACTCTGTATATAATACTGCCAAACCCTGTGTACTCTGTATATTATACTGCCAAACCCTGTGTACCCTGTATATTATACCGCCAAACCCTGTGTACCCTGTATATTATACTGCCAAACCCTGTGTACTCTGTATATAATACTGCCAAACCCTGTGTACCCTGTATATAATACTGCCAAACCCTGTGTACCCTGTATATTATACTGCCAAACCCTGTGTACTCTGTATATAATACTGCCAAACCCTGTGTACTCTGTATATAATGCTGCCAAACCCTGTGTACCCTGTATATTATACTGCCAAACCCTGTGTACCCTGTATATTATACTGCTAAACCCTGTGTACTCTGTATATTATACTGCCAAACCCTGTGCACCCTGTATATTATACTGCCAAACCCTGTGTACCCTGTATATTATACTGCCAAACTCTGTGTACCCTGTATATTATACTGCCAAACCCTGTGTACTCTGTATATTATACTGCCAAACCCTGTGTACTCTGTATATTATACTGCCAAACCCTGTGTACCCTGTATATTATACTGCCAAACCCTGTGCACCCTGTATATTATACTGCCAAACCCTGTGTACCCTGTATATTATACTGCCAAACTCTGTGTACCCTGTATATTATACTGCCAAACCCTGTGTACCCTGTATATAATGCTGCCAAACCCTGTGTACCCTTTATATAATACTGCCAAACCCTGTGTACCCTGTATATTATACTGCCAAACCCTGTGTACCCTGTATATTATACTGCCAAACCCTGTGTACCCTGTATATAATACTGCCAAACCCTGTGTACTCTGTATATTATACTGCCAAACCCTGTGTACCCTGTATATTATACTGCCAAACCCTGTGTACTCTGTATATAATACTGCCAAACCCTGTGTACTCTGTATATTATACTGCCAAACCCTGTGTACCCTGTATATTATACCGCCAAACCCTGTGTACCCTGTATATTATACTGCCTAACCCTGTGTACTCTGTATGTAATACTGCCAAACCCTGTGTACTCTGTATATAATACTGCCAAACCCTGTGTACTCTGTATATTATACTGCCAAACCCTGTGTACCCTGTATATTATACCGCCAAACCCTGTGTACCCTGTATATTATACTGCCAAACCCTGTGTACTCTGTATATAATACTGCCAAACCCTGTGTACCCTGTATATAATACTGCCAAACCCTGTGTACCCTGTATATTATACTGCCAAACCCTGTGTACTCTGTATATAATACTGCCAAACCCTGTGTACTCTGTATATAATGCTGCCAAACCCTGTGTACCCTGTATATTATACTGCCAAACCCTGTGTACCCTGTATATTATACTGCCAAACCCTGTGTACTCTGTATATTATACTGCCAAACCCTGTGCACCCTGTATATTATACTGCCAAACCCTGTGTACCCTGTATATTATACTGCCAAACTCTGTGTACCCTGTATATTATACTGCCAAACCCTGTGTACTCTGTATATTATACTGCCAAACCCTGTGTACCCTGTATATTATACTGCCAAACTCTGTGTACCCTGTATATTATACTGCCAAACCCTGTGTACCCTGTATATAATGCTGCCAAACCCTGTGTACCCTTTATATAATACTGCCAAACCCTGTGTACCCTGTATATTATACTGCCAAACCCTGTGTACTCTGTATATAATACTGCCAAACCCTGTGTACCCTGTATATAATACTGCCAAACCCTGTGTACCCTGTATATTATACTGCCAAACCCTGTGTACTCTGTATATAATACTGCCAAACCCTGTGTACTCTGTATATAATGCTGCCAAACCCTGTGTACCCTGTATATTATACTGCCAAACCCTGTGTACCCTGTATATTATACTGCCAAACCCTGTGTACCCTGTATATAATACTGCCAAACCCTGTGTACCCTTTATATAATACTGCCAAACCCTGTGTACCCTGTATATTATACTGCCAAACCCTGTGTACCCTGTATATTATACCGCCAAACCCTGTGTACCCTGTATATTATACTGCCAAACCCTGTGTACTCTGTATATAATACTGCCAAACCCTGTGTACTCTGTATATTATACTGCCAAACCCTGTGTACCCTGTATATTATACCGCCAAACCCTGTGTACCCTGTATATTATACTGCCAAACCCTGTGTACTCTGTATATAATACTGCCAAACCCTGTGTACTCTGTATATTATACCGCCAAACCCTGTGTACCCTGTATATTATACCGCCAAACCCTGTGTACCCTGTATATTATACTGCCAAACCCTGTGTACTCTGTATATAATACTGCCAAACCCTGTGTACCCTGTATATAATACTGCCAAACCCTGTGTACCCTGTATATTATACTGCCAAACCCTGTGTACTCTGTATATAATACTGCCAAACCCTGTGTACTCTGTATATAATGCTGCCAAACCCTGTGTACCCTGTATATTATACTGCCAAACCCTGTGTACCCTGTATATTATACTGCCAAACCCTGTGCACCCTGTATATTATACTGCCAAACCCTGTGTACTCTGTATATTATACTGCCAAACCCTGTGTACCCTGTATATTATACTGCCAAACCCTGTGCACCCTGTATATTATACTGCCAAACCCTGTGTACCCTGTATATTATACTGCCAAACTCTGTGTACCCTGTATATTATACTGCCAAACCCTGTGTACCCTGTATATAATACTGCCAAACCCTGTGTACCCTTTATATAATACTGCCAAACCCTGTGTACCCTGTATATTATACTGCCAAACCCTGTGTACCCTGTATATTATACTGCCAAACCCTGTGTACCCTGTATATAATACTGCCAAACCCTGTGTACTCTGTATATTATACTGCCAAACCCTGTGTACCCTGTATATTATACTGCCAAACCCTGTGTACTCTGTATATAATACTGCCAAACCCTGTGTACTCTGTATATTATACTGCCAAACCCTGTGTACCCTGTATATTATACCGCCAAACCCTGTGTACCCTGTATATTATACTGCCTAACCCTGTGTACTCTGTATGTAATACTGCCAAACCCTGTGTACTCTGTATATAATACTGCCAAACCCTGTGTACTCTGTATATTATACTGCCAAACCCTGTGTACCCTGTATATTATACCGCCAAACCCTGTGTACCCTGTATATTATACTGCCAAACCCTGTGTACTCTGTATATAATACTGCCAAACCCTGTGTACCCTGTATATAATACTGCCAAACCCTGTGTACCCTGTATATTATACTGCCAAACCCTGTGTACTCTGTATATAATACTGCCAAACCCTGTGTACTCTGTATATAATGCTGCCAAACCCTGTGTACCCTGTATATTATACTGCCAAACCCTGTGTACCCTGTATATTATACTGCTAAACCCTGTGTACTCTGTATATTATACTGCCAAACCCTGTGCACCCTGTATATTATACTGCCAAACCCTGTGTACCCTGTATATTATACTGCCAAACTCTGTGTACCCTGTATATTATACTGCCAAACCCTGTGTACTCTGTATATTATACTGCCAAACCCTGTGTACTCTGTATATTATACTGCCAAACCCTGTGTACCCTGTATATTATACTGCCAAACCCTGTGCACCCTGTATATTATACTGCCAAACCCTGTGTACCCTGTATATTATACTGCCAAACTCTGTGTACCCTGTATATTATACTGCCAAACCCTGTGTACCCTGTATATAATGCTGCCAAACCCTGTGTACCCTTTATATAATACTGCCAAACCCTGTGTACCCTGTATATTATACTGCCAAACCCTGTGTACCCTGTATATTATACTGCCAAACCCTGTGTACCCTGTATATAATACTGCCAAACCCTGTGTACTCTGTATATTA
This sequence comes from Hyla sarda, assembly GCF_029499605.1. NCBI lineage: Eukaryota > Metazoa > Chordata > Amphibia > Anura > Hylidae > Hyla > Hyla sarda. Next base: position 436,781 of record NW_026608574.1, on the reverse strand, counting down.
TACTGCCAAACCCTGTGTACCCTGTATATTATACTGCCAAACCCTGTGTACTCTGTATATAATACTGCCAAACCCTGTGTACTCTGTATATTATACTGCCAAACCCTGTGTACCCTGTATATTATACCGCCAAACCCTGTGTACCCTGTATATTATACTGCCTAACCCTGTGTACTCTGTATGTAATACTGCCAAACCCTGTGTACTCTGTATATAATACTGCCAAACCCTGTGTACTCTGTATATTATACTGCCAAACCCTGTGTACCCTGTATATTATACCGCCAAACCCTGTGTACCCTGTATATTATACTGCCAAACCCTGTGTACTCTGTATATAATACTGCCAAACCCTGTGTACCCTGTATATAATACTGCCAAACCCTGTGTACCCTGTATATTATACTGCCAAACCCTGTGTACTCTGTATATAATACTGCCAAACCCTGTGTACTCTGTATATAATGCTGCCAAACCCTGTGTACCCTGTATATTATACTGCCAAACCCTGTGTACCCTGTATATTATACTGCCAAACCCTGTGTACTCTGTATATTATACTGCCAAACCCTGTGCACCCTGTATATTATACTGCCAAACCCTGTGTACCCTGTATATTATACTGCCAAACTCTGTGTACCCTGTATATTATACTGCCAAACCCTGTGTACTCTGTATATTATACTGCCAAACCCTGTGTACCCTGTATATTATACTGCCAAACTCTGTGTACCCTGTATATTATACTGCCAAACCCTGTGTACCCTGTATATAATGCTGCCAAACCCTGTGTACCCTTTATATAATACTGCCAAACCCTGTGTACCCTGTATATTATACTGCCAAACCCTGTGTACCCTGTATATTATACTGCCAAACCCTGTGTACTCTGTATATTATACTGCCAAACCCTGTGTATTCTGTATATTATACCGCCAAACCCTGTGTACCCTGTATATTATACCGCCAAACCCTGTGTACCCTGTATATTATACTGCCAAACCCTGTGTACCCTGTATATTATACTGCCAAACCCTGTGTACTCTGTATATTATACTGCGAAACCCTGTGTACCCTGTATATTATACTGCCAAACCCTGTGTACTCTGTATATTATACTGCGAAACCCTGTGTACCCTGTATATTATACTGCCAAACCCTGTGTACTCTGTATATTATACTGCCAAACCCTGTGTACCCTGTATATAATACTGCCAAACCCTGTGTACCCTGTATATTATACTGCCAAACCCTGTGTACCCTGTATATTATACTGCCAAACCCTGTGTACTCTGTATATAATACTGCCAAACCCTGTGTACTCTGTATATTATACTGCCAAACCCTGTGTACCCTGTATATTATACTGCCAAACCCTGTGTACTCTGTATATTATACTGCCAAACCCTGTGTACTCTGTATATTATACTGCCAAACCCTGTGTACCCTGTATATTATACTGCCAAACCCTGTGTACCCTGTATATTATACTGCCAAACCCTGTGTACCCTGTATATTATACTGCCAAACCCTGTGTACCCTGTATATTATACTGCCAAACCCTGTGTACCCTGTATATAATACTGCCAAACCCTGTGTACTCTGTATACATCATTACCCCCCTGCTCATTATTACCCCCTCTGCTCATCACCCCCCCTGCTCATCATTAACCCCCCCTGCTCATCATTAACCCCCCCCCCCTGCTCATCATTAACCCCCCCTGCACATCATTAACCCCCCCCTGCTCATCATTAACCCCCCCCCCTGCTCATCATTAACCCCCCCTGCTCATCATCCCCCCCCTGCTCATCATCCCCCCCTGCTCATCATCCCCCCCTGCTCATCATCCCCCCCCCTGCTCCCCCCTGCTCATCATTCTCCCCCCTGCTCATCATTACCCCTTGCTCATTATTACCCCTCTGCTCATCATTAACCCCCTGCTGCTCATCATTAACCCCCCTGCTCATCATTAACCCCCGCTGCTCATCATCCCCCCCTGCTCATTATTACCCCCCTGCTCATCATTAACCCCCCCTGCTCATCATTAACCCCCCCTGCTCATCATCCCCCCCTGCTCATCATTAACCCCCCCTGCTCATCATTAACCCCCCCCTGCTCATCATCCCCCCCTGCTCATCATTAACCCCCCCTGCTCATCATTAACCCCCCCCTGCTCATCATTAACCCCCCCCTGCTCATCATTAACCCCCCCTGCTCATCATCCCCCCCTGCTCATCATTAACCCCCCCTGCTCATCATTAACCCCCCCTGCTCATCATTAACCCCCCCTGCTCATCATCCCCCCCTGCTCATCATTAACCCCCCCTGCTCATCATTAACCCCCCCCTGCTCATCATTAACCCCCCCCTGCTCATCATTAACCCCCCCTGCTCATCATCCCCCCCCCTGCTCATCATTAACCCCCCTGCTCATCATCCCCCCCTGCTCCCCCCCGCTCATCATTCTCCCCCCTGCTCATCATTACCCCTTGCTCATTATTACCCCTCTGCTCATCATTAACCCCCTGCTGCTCATCATTAACCCCCTGCTGCTCATCATTAACCCCCCTGCTCATCATTAACCCCCGCTGCTCATCATCCCCGCCCCTTGCTCCCCCCTGCTCATCATTCTCCCCCTGCTCATTATTACCCCTCTGCTCATCATTATCCCCCTTCTCATCATTAACCCCCCCTGCTCATCATTAACCCCCCTGCTCATCATTACCCCCCTGCTCATCATTAACCCCCCCCTGCTCATCATTACCCCCCCTGCTCATCATTACCCCCCCTGCTCACCATCCCCCCCCTGCTCCCCCCCTGCCCATCATTCCCCCCCTGCTCATCATTCTCCCCCCAACTCATCATTACCCCCCTGCTCATTATTACCCCTCTGCTTATCATTAACCTCCCCCTGCTCATCATTAACCCCCCTGCTCATCATTAACCCCCCCCCCGCTCATCATTCCCCCCCCTGCCAATCATTCCCCCCATCATTGCTCCCCCCTCTTCCTCCTTTTTCTATATTTCATATTTCCTTACCTGGCCGCGCTCGGCAGGCTCAGGTGATGCGTCGGGTCATGTGGGCTGTGACGAGTTACGTCTCCTGCGGCTCCTCTGCACGGTGGTCTTCAGGGACGTCACTCGTCATTTCCTGCAGCGCTGGGGTGTAATGAAGAAAACCGTGCCCTGCAGGAAATGACGAGTGACGCCCCTGACGCCGTGAAGAGGAGCTGCAGGAGACGTCACTCGTCACAGCCCACATGACCCGACACATCACCTGAGCCTGCCGAGCGCGGCCAGGTAAGGAAATATGAAATATAGAAAAAGCAGGAGGAGTCCGGGGCGGGCCCACAGGAGCCGCCGCTGGTCACTGTTTTAAAGTGGCCGCGGCCGGGCTATCGGGGGCCCCGATCCGCTACTGAGCAGCCCGCAGGGATGTCCCGAATGTGAAGGGGCCCCCTGCGGGCACGGGGCCCGGAGCAGGTGCTCCATGAGCGCCAATGATGATCCGGCCCTGCCTATCAGAGCTACCTTTCTTCATGATGTCAGACGCTATACACGACATTAATAGGTTCTGCTTACCTCCTCTGGGGCCAATAGATATGTCTCCAATGTGTCTGCTGACTCTGCCTCAAAGGGTCAAATTTACTGCAATGTTAAAGTATAGGGGGCGGATCGAACTTCACATATGTTCGCCCGGCGATGCCAACGCGAACATACTAAATTATCCGGGAACTGTTCGCCGGCAAACAATTCGCGACATCTCTACTTATTATGTCAGAAATAAAAGTGTGGAGTATATCTGAGCGCACAATTATTGGGAACTATTAGGTGGAGTTCACACAGCCGAAAATTTCCACCGGGAAAACACGGGGGGAGACATTCTGCACATCGAATGATCCAGCGGAAATGCTAGGACCACACGGAAATGTTGACGGTTAGAAAAATAAACGTTTGTGATATTTTTGTCCAGTCTGGTGTCTTGTTCAGTGGTGGTCGGGTCTTCAATATGTCTAGGTCCAGTCTGGTGTCTTGTTCACTTTTGGTCGGGTCTTCAGATATGTCTTGGTCCAGTTTGGTGTCCTGTTCAGTGGTGGTCGGGTCTTCAATATGTCTAGGTCCAGTCTGGTGTCTTGTTCACTTTTGGTCGGGTCTTCAGATATGTCTTGGTCCAGTCTGGTGTCCTATTCAGTGGTGGTCGGGTCTTCAGATAGGTCTTGGTCCAGTCTGGTGTCCTATTCAGTGGTGGTCAGGTCTTCAGATATGTCTTGGTCCAGTCTGGTGTCTTGTTCAGTGGTGGTCGGGTCTTCAATATGTCTAGGTCCAGTCTGGTGTCTTGTTCACTTTTGGTCGGGTCTTCAGATATGTCTTGGTCCAGTCTGGTGTCCTATTCAGTGGTGGTCAGGTCTTCAGATATGTCTTGGTCCAGTCTGGTGCCCTATTCAGTGGTGGTCAGGTCTTCAGATATGTCTTGGTCCAGTCTGGTGTCTTGTTCAGTGGTGGATAGGTCTTCAGATATGTCTTGGTCCAGTCTGGTGTCTTGTTCAGTGGTGGTCGGGTCTTCAGATATGTCTTGGTCCAGTCTGATGTCTTGTTCAGTGGTGGTCGGGTCTTCAGATATGTCTTGGTCCAGTCTGGTGTCTTGTTCAGTGGTGGTCAGGTCTTCAGATATGTCTTGGTTCAGTCTGTTGTCTTTTTCAGTTGTGGTCAGGTCTTCAGATATGTCTTGGTCCGATCTCATGTCCTGTTCAGTGGTGGTCAGGTCTTCAGATACGTCTTGGTCCAGTCTGATGTCTTGTTCAGTTGTGGTCGGGTCTTCAGATATGTCTTGGCCCAGTCTGGCTTCCTGTTCAGTGGTGGTTGGGTCTTCAGATATGTCATGGCCCAGTCTTGTGTCTTGTTCTGTAGTGTTCGGGTCTTCAGATATGTCTTGGTCGTGTCTGGTGTCTTGTTCAGTGGTGATCGGGTCTTCAGATATGTTTTCGACCATTCGGGTGTCTTGTTTAGTGGTTGTCGGGTCTTCAGATATGTCTATGTCCAGTCTGGTCTCTTGTTCAGTGGTGGTCGGATCTTCAGATATGTCTTGGTCCAGTCTGGTGTCTTGTTCAGTGGTGGTCCGGTCTTCAGAGATGTCTTGGCCCAATCTGGTGTCTTGTTCAGTGATGGTCAGGTCTTCAGATAAGTCTTGGTCCAGTCTGATGTCTTGTTCAGTGGTGATCGGGTCTTCAGATATGTCTTTGCCCAGTCTGGTGTCCTGTTCAGTGGTGGTCGGGTCTTCAGATATGTCATGGCCCAGTCATGTGTCTTGTTCATTGGTGGTCAGGTCTTCATATATGTCTTGGTCCAGTCTGGTGTATTGTTCAGTGGTGTTCAGGTCTTCAGATATGTCTTCGTCCGATCTCGTGTCCTGTTCAGTGGTGGTCAGGTCTTCAGATATGTCTTGGTCCAGTCTGGTGTCCCGTTCAGTTGTGGTCAGGTCTTCAGATATGTCTTGGTCCAGTCTGGTGTCCTGTTCAGTGGTGGTCAGGTCTTCAGATATGTCTTGGTCCAGTCTGGTGTCCTGTTTAGTGGTGGTCAGGTGTTCAGATATGTCTTTGTCCATTCTGGTGTCTTGTTCAGTGTTGGTCAGGTCTTCAGATTTGTCTTGGTCCAGTCTGGTGTCTTGTTCAGTGGTGATCAGGTCTTCAGAGATGTCTTGGTCCAGTCTGGTGTCTTGTTCAGTGGTGGTCAGGTCTTCAGATATGTCTTGGTTCAGTCTGTTGTCTTTTTCAGTTGTGCTCAGGTCTTCAGATATGTCTTGGCCCGGTCTCGTGTCCTGTTCAGTGGTGGTCAGGTCTTCAGATATGTCTTGGTCCAGTCTGGTGTACTGTTCAGTGGTGGTCAGGTCTTCAGATATGTCTTGGTCCAGTTTGGTGTCCTGTTCAGTGGTGGTCAGGTCTTCAGATATGTCTTGGTCCAGTCTGGTGTCCTGTTTAGTGGTGGTCAGGTGTTCAGATATGTCTTTGTCCAGTCTGGTGTCTTGTTCAGTGGTGGTCAGGTCTTCAGATTTGTCTTGGTCCAATCTGGTGTCTTTTTCAGTTGTGGTCAGGTATTCAGATAGGTCTTGGTCCAGTCTGGTGTCCTATTCAGTGGTGGTCAGGTCTTCAGATATGTCTTGGTCCAGTCTGGTGTCTTGTTCAGTGGTGGTCGGGTCTTCAATATGTCTAGGTCCAGTCTGGTGTCTTGTTCACTTTTGGTCGGGTCTTCAGATATGTCTTGGTCCAGTTTGGTGTCCTGTTCAGTGGTGGTCAGGTCTTCAGATATGTCTTGGTCCAGTCTGGTGTCCTGTTTAGTGGTGGTCAGGTGTTCAGATATGTCTTTGTCCAGTCTGGTGTCTTGTTCAGTGGTGGTCAGGTCTTCAGATTTGTCTTGGTCCAATCTGGTGTCTTTTTCAGTTGTGGTCAGGTATTCAGATAGGTCTTTGTCCAGTCTGGTGTCTTTTTCAGTTGTGGTCAGGTCTTCAGATATGTCTTGGCCCAGTCTGGTGTCTTGTTCTGTGGTGGTCGGGTCTTCAGATATGTCTTGGTCCAGTCTGGTGTCTTGTTCAGTGGTGGTCAGGTCTTCAGATATGTCTTGGTCCAGTCTGGTGTCCTGTTCAGTGGTGGATAGGTCTTCAGGTATGTCTTGGCCCAGTCTGGTGTCTTGTTCTGTGGTGGTCGGGTCTTCAGCTATGTCTTGGCCCAGTCCGGTGTCTTGTTCAGTGGTGGTCCGGTCTTCAGAGATGTCTTGGCCCAGTCTGGTGTCTTGTTCAGTGATGGTCAGGTCTTCAGATATGTCTTGTTCCAGTCTGATGTCTTGTTCAGTTGTGGTCGGGTCTTCAGATATGTTTTGGCCCAGTCTGGCTTCCTGTTCAGTGGTGGTCGGGTCTTCAGATATGTCATGGCCCAGTCTTGTGTCTTGTTCTGTGGTGTTCGGGTCTTCAGATATGTCTTGGTCGTGTCTGGTGTCTTGTTCAGTGGTGATCGGGTCTTCAGATATGTTTTCGACCATTCGGGTGTCTTGTTTAGTGGTTGTCGGGTCTTCAGATATGTCTATGTCCAGTCTGGTGTCTTGTTCAGTGGTGGTCGGATCTTCAGATATGTCTTGGTCCAGTCTGATGTCTTGTTCAGTGGTCGTTCGGTCTTCAGAGATGTCTTGGCCCAATCTGGTGTCTTGTTCAGTGATGGTCAGGTCTTCAGATACGTCTTGGTCCAGTCTGATGTCTTGTTCAGTGGTGGTCGGGTCTTCAGATATGTCATGGCCCAGTCATGTGTCTTGTTCATTGGTGGTCAGGTCTTCAGATATGTCTTGGTTCAGTCTGGTGTATTGTTCAGTGGTGTTCAGGTCTTCAGATATGTCTTGGCCCAGTCTGGTGTCTAGTCCAGTGGTGGTCAGGTCTTCAGATTTGTCTTTGTCCAGTCTGGTGACTTGTTCAGTTCCATTGATTTCAAGCAGTGGTTTCCATAGAATGAGGGGCCGAAAAGTGAACATTGCCCCCATAGACTGGGGGGTTTGCCCCAGAAGGTTATAGGACTTTATAGGGCAGTTAGTGTCCCGGAGGACGACTCCCGATAAGGTCACTGCCCGACTCTACATGGAGAGGAGCAGAACCTTGAGATGTAACAATTTTATAAAAGCCACCAGAAAGAAATTAGTGCAACCTAAATAGTGCAAAATACTCATGAAACTCAATGGCCCATCATAATTGGCCAATTGCTTTCACAAAAGAGCTACTAGCTGCTCAATGAGAAGCAGTGTCAATACATTCATAGTATAAAGAAACCACGCATATAGTAATTGTGCTGTTATTCCCAACGCGTTTCTATCCACATGCAGTTAGCAATGCATGGGGACGTCCTCAGGGGAATCTTAGCAATGTAGCTCCAAAAGATACACATAAAATTGATACCACTATTGAACCATCATGTGTATCATAAATTTATAATAGATATCATAATAGATAGGCGGCCATCATCCCCACAGGTATTCTTCAAGTGATGTCAGAAGACCTGTATATGTAGGAGGAATCCAGCCTGCAGCGCCCAAATGTGAGACAAATCGCCAATCCTGCAATGGCAGGAAGCCAGGGAAGTAGCCCCATACGTAGTGTTGCTCGTGGTGGAGCCGGTCTTGTTTAGTGATGGTCCGGTCTTCAGATTTGTCTTGGTCCAGTCTGGTAACATGTTCAGTTCCATTGATTTCAAGCAGTGGTTTCCATAGAATGAGGGGCCGAAAAGTGAACTTTGCCCCCATAGACTGGATGGTTTGCCCCAGGAGGTGATAGGACTTTATAGGGCAGTTAATGTCCCGGAGGACGACTCCCGATATGGTCACTGCCCGACTCTACATGGTGAGGAGCAGAACCTTGAGATGTAACAATGAGGAAGAGGATGGAGATGAAGACGACGCTGAGATCCAGGGTTTATCACTAAGACGTCTTACAGACGGAGAACCTGTCACAACAGGAAACTCACCAATAAGTGTGAGCGCCTGACATGTCCATAAAGTCATTTCTTGGTCTCTTCTCCCGGTGTTGTGGGCGCGGCCGTGCTGCTAATGCCGGTGTAGGTGGCGGGATTATGGGATTAGGCTCTTTATGAGCAAGCAGGTGTAATGCTCCATATCTATCATTAACCTGTTAGTGGCCCGAGTGGGGGAAATCACAATGTAAATCGTGTCTGTTGGTGACGGAAATCTCAGGATACCAATGTAATATAGAGACAGAGCCCAGTATACTACAGTATACGATGCACCCCCCAATATAGAGAGCAGTATACTAAGGACACCCCAATATAGAGACCAGTATTTAATGGACATCCCATTATACTACAGTATACGATGCACCCCCCAATATAGAGACCAATATATAACACAGAGCCCATTATACTACAGTATACGGTGCACCCCCCAATATAGAGAGCAGTATACTAAGGACACCCCAATATAGAGACCAGTATATAATGGACATCCCATTATACTACAGTACACGATGCACCCCCCAATATAGAGAACAGTATATAATTCACCCCCCAATATAGAGACCAATATACAATGGACATCCCATTATACTACAGTATACGATGCACCCCCCAATATAGAGAACAGTTTATAATGCACCCCCCAATATAGAGACCAATATACAATGGACATCCCATTATACTACAGTATACGATGCCCCCAATATAGAGACCAGTATACAATGGACATCCCATTATACTACAGTATATGATACCCCCCAATATAGAGGCCAGTATATAATGGACATCCCAATATACAGATCAGTATACAATGGACATCCCATTATACTACAGTATACGATACCCCCCAATATAGAGACCAGTATATAATGGACATCCCGATATACAGACCAGTATATAATGGACATCCCAAAATACAGACCAGTATATAATGGACATCCCAATATACAGACCAGTATATAATGGACATCCCAATATACAGACTATACAGACCAGTATATAATGGACATCCCAATATACAGACCAGTATATAATGGACATCCCAATATACAGACTATACAGACCAGTATATAATGGACATCCCAATATACAGACCAGTATATAATGGACATCCCGATATACAGACCAGTATATAATGGACATCCCAATATACAGACCAGTATATAATGGACATCCCGATATACAGACCAGTATATAATGGACATCCCAATATACAGACCAGAATATAATGGACATCCCAATATACAGACCAGTATATAATGGACATCCCGATATACAGACCAGTATACAATGGACATCCCAATATATACACAGAGTTTATACACAGGTCTGGTGCTGGATGAGAGGAGACTGGTGAAGCCTCTGTGTATGTCCTCATCCGGGTAATAAGGAGAATGTGCCCCCTCTATCCCCTCCATCCTCTCCCCCTCTCCTTCCCCCACTTTATTTTATTCAGTTTTCTGTTTCTGTTATATTATTATTATTATTATACAGGAGGAGTAGACTGTAGTGTCCTGTCTATTATTATTATTATTATTATTATTATACAGGAGGAGTAGACTGTAGTGTCCTGTCTATTATTATTATTATTATTATTATTATACAGGAGGAGTAGACTGTAGTGTCCTGTCTATTATTATTATTATTATTATTATTATACAGGAGGAGTAGACTGTAGTGTCCTGTCTATTATTATTATTATTATTATACAGGAGGAGTAGACTGTAGTGTCCTGTCTATTATTATTATTATTATTATTATACAGGAGGAGTAGACTGTAGTGTCCTTTCTATTATTATTATTATTATACAGGAGGAGTAGACTGTAGTGTCCTGTCTATTATTATTATTATTATTATTATTATTATACAGGAGGAGTAGACTGTAGTGTCCTGTCTATTATTATTATTATTATTATACAGGAGGAGTAGACTGTAGTGTCCTGTCTATTATTATTATTATTATTATACAGGAGGAGTAGACTGTAGTGTCCTTTCTATTATTATTATTATTATTATTATTATTATACAGGAGAAGTAGACTGTAGTGTCCTGTCTATTATTATTATTATTATTATTATTATTATTATTATTATACAGGAGGAGTAGACTGTAGTGTCCTGTCTATTATTATTATTATTATTATACAGGAGGAGTAGACTGTAGTGTCCTGTCTAGTATTATTATTATACAGGAGGAGTAGACTGTAGTGTCCTGTCTATTATTATTATTATTATTATTATTATGCAGGAGGAGTAGACTGTAGTGTCATGTCTATTATTATTATTATTATTATTATTATTATACAGGAGGAGTAGACTGTAGTGTCCTGTCTATTATTATTATTATTATTATTATACAGGAGGAGTAGACTGTAGTGTCCTGTCTATTATTATTATTATACAGAAGGAGAAGACTGTAGTGTCCTGTCTATTATTATTATTATTATTATACAGGAGGAGTAGACTGTAGTGTCCTGTCTATTATTATTATTATTATTATTATTATTATATTATTATTATACAGGAGGAGTAGACTGTAGTGTCCTGTCTATTATTATTATTATAATTATTATTATACAGGAGGAGTAGACTGTAGTGTCCTGTCTATTATTATTATTATTATTATTATTATTATACAGGACGGGTAGACTGTAGTGTCCTGTCTATTATTATTATTATTATTATTATTATACAGGAGGAGTAGACTGTAGTGTCCTGTCTGTTCTTATTATTATTATTATTATTATTATTATTATTATTATACAGGAGGAGTAGACTGTAGTTTCCTGTCTATTATTATTATTATTATTATTATTATACAGGAGGAGTAGACTGTAGTGTCCTGTCTATTATTATTATTATTGTTATTATACAGGAGGAGTAGACTGTAGTGTCCTGTCTATTATTATTATTATTATTATTATTATACAGGAGGAGTAGACTGTAGTGTCCTGTCTATTATTATTATTATTATTATACAGGAGGAGTAGACTGTAGTGTCCTGTCTATTATTATTATTATTATTATACAGGAGGAGTAGACTGTAGTGTCCTGTCTATTATTATTATTATTATACAGGAGGAGAAGACTGTAGTGTCCTGTCTATTATTATTATTATTATTATACAGGAGGAGTAGACTGTAGTGTCCTGTCTATTATTATTATTATACAGGAGGAGTAGACTGTAGTGTCCTGTCTATTATTATTATCCAGGAGGAGTAGACTGTAGTGTCCTGTCTATTATTATTATTATTATTATTATACAGGAGGAGTAGACTGAAGTGTCCTGTCTATTATTATTATTATACAGGAGGAGTAGACTGTAGTGTCCTGTCTATTATTATTATTATTATTATTATACAGGAGGAGTACACTGTAGTGTCCTGTCTATTATTATTATTATTATTATACAGGAGGAGTAGACTGTAGTGTCCTGTCTATTATTATTATTATTATACAGGAGGAGTAGACTGTAGTGTCCTGTCTATTATTGTTATACAGGAGGAGTAGACTGTAGTGTCCTGTCTATTATTATTATTATTATTATTATACAGGAGGAGTAGACTGTAGTGTCCTGTCTATTATTATTATTATTATTATACAGGAGGAGTAGACTGTAGTGTCCTGTCTATTATTATTATTATTATTATTATTATTAAACAGGAGGTGTAGACTGTAGTGTCCTGTCTATTATTATTATTATTATTATACAGGAGGAGTAGACTGTAGTGTCCTGTCTATTATTATTATTATTATTACTATTATACAGGAGGAATAGACTGTAGTGTCCTGTCTATTATTGTTATACAGGAGGAGTAGACTGTAGTGTCCTGTCTATTATTATTATTATTATTATTATACAGGAGGAGTAGACTGTAGTGTCCTGTCTATTATTATTATTATTATACAGGAGGAGTAGACAGTAGTGTCCTGTCTATTATTATTATTATTATTATTATTATTATACAGGAGGAGTAGACTGTAGTGTCCTGTCTATTATTATTATTATTATACAGGAGGAGTAGACAGTAGTGTCCTGTCTATTATTATTATTATATTATTATTATTATTATTATACAGGAGGAGTAGACTGTAGTGTCCTGTCTATTATTATTATTATTATTATTATACAGGAGGAGTAGACTGTAGTGTCCTGTCTATTATTATTATTATTATACAGGAGGAGTAGACTGTAGTGTCCTGTCTATTATTATTATTATACAGGAGGAGTAGACTGTAGTGTCCTGTCTATTATTATTATTATACAGGAGGAGTAGACTGTAGTGTCCTGTCTATTATTATTATTATTATTATTATACAGAAGGAGTAGACTGTAGTGTCCTGTCTATTATTATTATTATACAGGAGGAGTAGACTGTAGTGTCCTGTCTATTATTATTATTATACAGGAGGAGTAGACTGTAGTGTCCTGTCTATTATTATTATTATACAGGAGGAGTAGACTGTTGTGTCCTGTCTATTATTATTATTAATATACAGGAGGAGTAGACTGTAGTGTCCTGTCTATTATTATTATTATACAGGAGGAGTAGACTGTAGTGTCCTGTCTATTATTATTATTATTATTATTATTATTATACAGGAGAAGTAGACTGTAGTGTCCTGTCTATTATTATTAATATTATTATTATACAGGAGGAGTAGACTGTAGTGTCCTGTCTATTATTATTATTATTATTATTATCATACAGGAGGAGTAGACTGTAGTGTCCTGTCTATTATTATTATTATTATTATTATACTGGAGGAGTAGACTGTAGTGTCCTGTCTATTATTATTATTATTATTATTATTATTATTATACAGGAGGAGTAGACTGTAGTGTCCTGTCTATTATTATTATTATTATTATTATACAGGAGGAGTAGACTGTAGTGTCCTGTCTATTATTATTATTATACTGGAGGAGTAGACTGTAGTGTCCTGTCTATTATTATTATTATTATTATTATTATTATTATTATACAGGAGGAGTAGACTGTAGTGTCCTGTCAATTATTATTATTATACAGGAGGAGTAGACTGTAGTGTCCTGTCTATTATTACTATTATTATTATTATTATTATTATAATACAGGAGGAGTAGACTGTAGTGTCCTGTCTATTATTATTATTATTATACAGGAGGAGTAGACTGTAGTGTCCTGTCTATTATTATTATTATTATACAGGAGGAGTAGACTGTAGTGTCCTGTCTATTATTATTATTATTATTATACAGGAGGAGTAGACTGTAGTGTCCTGTCTATTATTTTTATTATTATTGTTATTATTATACAGTAGGAGTAGACTGTAGTGTCCTGTCTATTATTATTATTATTATTATTATAATACAGGAGGAGTAGACTGTAGTGTCCTGTCTATTATTATTATTATTATACAGGAGGAGTAGACTGTAGTGTCCTGTCTATTATTATTATACAGGAGGAGTAGACTGTAGTGTCCTGTCTATTATTATTATACAGGAGGAGTAAACTGTAGTGTCCTGTCTATTATTATTATTATACAGGAGGAGTAGACTGTAGTGTCCTGTCTATTATTATTATTATACAGGAGGAGTAGACTGTAGTGTCCTGTCTATTATTATTATTATTATTATACAGGAGGAGTAGACTGTAGTGTCCTGTCTATTATTATTATTATACAGGAGGAGTAGACTGTAGTGTCCTGTTAATTATTATTATTATTATTATTATTATTATACAGGAGGAGTAGACTGTAGTGTCCTGTCTATTATTATTATTATACAGGAGGAGTAGACTGTAGTGTCCGGTCTATTATTATTATTATACAGGAGGAGTAGACTGTAGTGTACGGGCAATTATTATTATTATACAGGAGGAGTAGACTGTAGTGTTCTGTCTATTATTAGTATTATTATTATACAGGAGGAGTAGACTGTAGTGTCCTGTCTATTATTATACAGGAGGAGTAGACTGTAGTGTCCTGTCTATTATTATTATTATTATTATACTGGAGGAGTAGACTGTAGTGTCCTGTCTATTATTATTATTATTATTATTATACAGGAGGAGTAGACTGTAGTGTCCTGTCTATTATTATTATTATTATTATTATACAGGAGGAGTAGACTGTAGTGTCCTGTCTATTATTATTATTATTATTATTATTAAACAGGAGGAGTAGACTGTAGTGTCCTGTCTATTATTATTATTATTATACAGGAGGAGTAGACTGTAGTGTCCTGTCTATTATTATTATTATACAGGAGGAGTAGACTGTAGTGTCCTGTCTAGTATTATTATTATACAGGAGGAGTAGACTGTAGTGTCCTGTCTATTATTATTATTATTATTATTATTATACAGGAGGAGTAGACTGTAGTGTCCTGTCTAGTATTATTATTATTATTATTATACAGGAGGAGTAGACTGTAGTGTCCTGTCTATTATTATTATTATTATTATTATTATACCGGAGGAGTAGACTGTAGTGTCCTGTCTATTATTATTATTATACAGGACAAGTAGACTGTAGTGTCCTGTGTATTATTATTATTATACAGGAGGAGTAGACTGTAGTGTCCTGTCTATTATTATTATTATACAGGAGGAGTAGACTGTAGTGTCCTGTGTATTATTATTATTATTATTATTATTATTATACATGAGGAGTAGACTGTAGTGTCCTGTCTATTATTATTATTATTATACAGGAGGAGTAGACTGTAGTGTCCTGTCTATTATTATTATTATTATACAGGAGGAGTAGACTGTAGTGTCCTGTCTATTATTATTATACAGGAGGAGTAGACTGTAGTGTCCTGTCTATTATTATTATTATTATTATTATTATTATACAGGAGGAGTAGACTGTAGTGTCCTGTCTATTATTATTATACAGGAGGAGTAGACTGTAGTGTCCTGTCTATTATTATTATTATTATTATTATTATCATACAGGAGGAGTAGACTGTAGTGTCCTGTCTATTATTATTATTATTATTATTATACAGGAGGAGTAGACTGTAGTGTCCTGTCTATTATTATACAGGAGGAGTAGATTGTAGTGTCCTGTCTATTATTAGTATTATTATTATTATTATTATTATTATTATTATACAGGAGGAGTAGACTGTAGTGTACTGTCTATTATTATTATTATTATTATACAGGAGGAGTAGACTGTAGTGTCCTGTCTATTATTATTATTATTATTATTATTATTATTATTATACAGGAGGAGTAGACTGTAGTGTCCTGTCTATTATTATTATACAGGAGGAGTAGACTGTAGTGTCCTGTCTATTATTATTATTATTATACAGGAGGAGTAGACAGTAGTGTCCTGTCTATTATTATTATTATTATTATTATTATTATTATACAGGAGGAGTAGACTGTAGTGTCCTGTCTATTATTATTATTATTATACAGGAGGAGTAGACAGTAGTGTCCTGTCTATTATTATTATTATATTATTATTATTATTATTATTATTATACAGGAGGAGTAGACTGTAGTGTCCTGTCTATTATTATTATTATTATTATTATACAGGAGGAGTAGACTGTAGTGTCCTGTCTATTATTATTATTATTATACAGGAGGAGTAGACTGTAGTGTCCTGTCTCTTATTATTATTATTATTATTATTATTATTATTATATACAGGAGGAGTAGACTGTAGTGTCCTGTCTATTATTATTATTATTATTATACAGGAGGAGTAGACTGTAGTGTCCTGTCTATTATTATTATTATTATACAGGAGGAGTAGACTGTAGTGTCCTGTCTATTATTATTATTATTATTATTATTATTAAACAGGAGGAGTAGACTGTAGGTGTCCTGTCTATTATTATTATTATTATTATTATTATTATACAGGAGGAGTAGACTGTAGTGTCCTGTCTATTATTATTATTATACAGGAGGAGTAGACTGTAGTGTCCTGTCTAGTATTATTATTATACAGGAGGAGTAGACTGTAGTGTCCTGTCTATTATTATTATTATTATTATTATTATTATTATTATACAGGAGGAGTAGACTGTAGTGTCCTGTCTATTATTATATTATTATTATTATTATACAGGAGGAGTAGACTGTAGTGTCCTGTCTATTATTATTATTATACAGGACGGGTAGACTGTAGTGTCCTGTGTATTATTATTATTATACAGGAGGAGTAGACTGTAGTGTCCTGTCTATTATTATTATTATTATACAGGAGGAGTAGACTGTAGTGTCCTGTGTATTATTATTATTATTATTATACAGGAGGAGTAGACTGTAGTGTCCTGTCTATTATTATTATTATACAGGAGGAGTAGACTGTAGTGTCCTGTCTATTATTATTATTATACAGGAGGAGTAGACTGTAGTGTCCTGTCTATTATTATTATTATACAGGAGGAGTAGACTGTAGTGTCCTGTCTATTATTATTATTATACAGGAGGAGTAGACTGTAGTGTCCTGTCTATTATTATTATTATTATACAGGAGGAGTAGACTGTAGTGTCCTGTCTATTATTATTATACAGGAGGAGTAGACTGTAGTGTCCTGTCTATTATTATTATTATTATTATTATTATTATACAGGAGGAGTAGACTGTAGTGTCCTGTCTATTATTATTATACAGGAGGAGTAGACTGTAGTGTCCTGTCTATTATTATTATTATACAGGAGGAGTAGACTGTAGTGTCCTGTCTATTATTATTATTATTATTATTATCATACAGGAGGAGTAGACTGTAGTGTCCTGTCTATTATTATTATTATACAGGAGGAGTAGACTGTAGTGTCCTGTCTATTATTATACAGGAGGAGTAGATTGTAGTGTCCTGTCTATTATTAGTATTATTATTATTATTATTATACAGGAGGAGTAGACTGTAGTGTCCTGTCTATTATTATTATTATTATTATTATTATACAGGAGGAGTAGACTGTAGTGTCCTGTCTATTATTATTATTATTATTATACAGGAGGAGTAGACTGTAGTGTCCTGTCTATTATTATTATACAGGTGGAGTAGACTGTAGTGTCCTGTCTATTATTATTATTATTATTATACAGGAGGAGTAGACTGTAGTGTCCTGTCTATTATTATTATACAGGAGGAGTAGACTGTAGTGTCCTGTCTATTATTATTATTATTATTATTATACAGGAGGAGTAGACTGTAGTGTCCTGTCTATTATTATTATACAGGAGGAGTAGACTGTAGTGTCCTGTCTATTATTATTATTATACAGGAGGAGTAGACTGTAGTGTCCTGTCTATTATTATTATTATTATTATACAGGAGGAGTAGACTGTAGTGTCCTGTCTATTATTATTATTATTATTATTATACAGGAGGAGTAGACTGTAGTGTCCTGTCTATTATTATTATTATACAGGAGGAGTAGACTGTAGTGTCCTGTCTATTATTATTATTATTATTATTATTATTATACAGTAGGGGTAGACTGTAGTGTCCTGTCTATTATTATTATTATTATTATTATTATACCTGAAGAGTAGACTGTAGTGTCCTGTCTATTATTATTATTACTATTACCATACAGGAGGAGTAGACTGTAGTGTCCTGTCTATTATTATTATTATTATTATACAGGAGGAGTAGACAGTAGT
Organism: Hyla sarda; assembly: GCF_029499605.1. Lineage (NCBI taxonomy): Eukaryota > Metazoa > Chordata > Amphibia > Anura > Hylidae > Hyla > Hyla sarda. The sequence continues at coordinate 418,659 of NW_026608574.1, read as the reverse complement.
GTCCTGTCTATTATTATTATTATTATTATTATTATACAGGAGGAGTAGACTGTAGTGTCCTGTCTATTATTATTATTATTATTATTATACAGGAGGAGTAGACTGTAGTGTCCTGTCTATTATTATTATTATTATTATTATTATACAGGAGGAGTAGACTGTAGTGTCCTGTCTATTATTATTATTATTATACAGGAGGAGTAGACTGTAGTGTCCTGTCTATTATTATTATTATACAGGAGGAGTAGACTGTAGTGTCCTGTCTATTATTATTATTATTATTATACAGGAGGAGTAGACTGTAGTGTCCTGTCTATTATTATTATTATTATTATTATTCCGGAAGAGTAGACTGTAGTGTCCTGTGTATTATTATTATTATACAGGAGGAGTAGACTGTAGTGTCCTGTCTATTATTATTATACAGGAGGAGTAGACTGTAGTGTCCTATCTATTTTTATTATACAGGAGGAGTAGACTGTAGTGTCCTATCTATTATTATTATTATTACTATTACCATACAGGAGGAGTAGACTGTATTGTCCTGTCTATTATTATTATTATTATTATTATTATTATTATTATTATACAGGAGGAGTAGACTGTAGTGTCCTGTCTATTATTATTATACAGGAGGAGTAGACTGTAGTGTCCTGTCTATTATTATTATACAGGAGGAGTAGACTGTAGTGTCCTGTCTATTATTATTATTATTATTATTATTATTATACAGGAGGAGTAGACTGTAGTGTCCTGTCTATTATTATTATTATTATTATACAGGAGGAGTAGACTGTAGTGTCCTGTCTATTATTATTATTATTATTATACAGGAGGAGTAGACTGTAGTGTCCTGTCTATTATTATTATTATTATTATTATACAGGAGGAGTAGACTGTAGTGTCCTGTCTATTATTATTATTATTATTATACAGGAGGAGTAGACTGTAGTGTCCTGTCTATTATTATTATTATTATACAGGAGGAGTAGACTGTAGTGTCCTGTCTATTATTATTATACAGGAGGAGTAGGCTGTAGTGTCCTGTCTATTATTATTATTATTATACAGGAGGAGTAGACTGAAGTGTCCTGTCTATTATTATTATTATACAGGAGGAGTAGACTGTAGTGTCCTGTCTATTATTATTATACAGCAGGAGTAGACTGTAGTGTCCTGTCTATTATTATTATTATTATTATTATTATACAGGAGGAGTAGACTGTAGTGTCCTGTCTATTATTATTATTATTATTATTATACAGGAGGAGTAGACTGTAGTGTCCTGTCTATTATTATTATACAAGAGGAGTAGACTGTAGTGTCCTGTCTATTATTATTATTATTATACAGGAGGAGTAGACTGTAGTGTCCTGTCTATTATTATTATTATTATTATTATTATACAGGAGGAGTAGACTGTAGTGTCCTGTCTATTATTATTATTATACAGGAGGAGTAGACTGTAGTGTCCTGTCTATTATAATTATTATTATTATTATTAAACAGGAGGAGTAGACTGTAGTGTCCTGTCTATTATTATTATTATACAGGAGGAGTAGACTGTAGTGTCCTGTCTATTTTTATTATTATTATACAGGAGGAGTAGACTGTAGTGTCCTGTCTATTATTATTATTATACAGGAGGAGTAGACTGTAGTGTCCTGTCTATTATTATTATTATACAGGAGGAGTAGACTGTAGTGTCCTGTCTATTATTATTATTATAATACAGGAAGAGTAGACTGTAGTGTCCTGTCTATTATTATTATTATTATACAGGAGGAGTAGACTGTAGTGTCCTGTCTATTATTATTATTATTATTATTATACAGGAGGATTAGACTGTAGTGTCCTGTCTATTATTATTATTATTATACAGGAGGAGTAGACTGTAGTGTCCTGTCTATTATTATTATTATACAGGAGGAGTAGACTGTAGTGTCCTGTCTATTATTATACAGGAGGAGTAGATTGTAGTGTCCTGTCTATTATTAGTATTATTATTATTATACAGGAGGAGTAGACTGTAGTGTCCTGTCTATTATTATTATTATTATACAGGAGGAGTAGACTGTAGTGTCCTGTCTATTATTAGTATTATTATTATACAGGAGGAGTAGACTGTAGTGTCCTGTCTATTATTATTATAATTATTATTATACAGGAGGAGTAGACTGTAGTGTCCTGTCTATTATTATTATTATTATACAGGAGGAGTAGACTGTAGTGTCCTGTCTATTATTATTATTAAACAGGAGGAGTAGACTGTAGTGTCCTGTCTATTATTATTATTATTATACAGGAGGAGTAGACTGTAGTGTCCTGTCTATTATTATTATTATTATACAGGAGGAGTAGACTGTAGTGTCCTGTCTATTATTATTATTATACAGGAGGAGTAGACTGTAGTGTCCTGTCTATTATTATTATTATACAGGAGGAGTAGACTGTAGTGTCCTGTCTATTATTATTATTATTATTATTATACAGAAGGAGTAGACTGTAGTGTCCTGTCTATTATTATTATTATACAGGAGGAGTAGACTGTAGTGTCCTGTCTATTATTATTATTATTATTATTATACAGGAGGAGTAGACTGTAGTGTCCTGTCTATTATTATTATTATACTGGAGGAGTAGACTGTAGTGTCCTGTCTATTATTATTATTATTATTATTATACAGGAGGAGTAGACTGTAGTGTCCTGTCTATTATTATTATTATTATTATTATACAGGAGAAGTAGACTGTAGTGTCCTGTCTATTATTATTAATATTATTATTATACAGGAGGAGTAGACTGTAGTGTCCTGTCTATTATTATTATTATTATACAGGAGGAGTAGACTGTAGTGTCCTGTCTATTATTATTATTATTATTATACTGGAGGAGTAGACTGTAGTGTCCTGTCTATTATTATTATTATTATTATACAGGAGGAGTAGACTGTAGTGTCCTGTCTATTATTATTATTATTATTATTATTATACAGGAGGAGTAGACTGTAGTGTCCTGTCTATTATTATTATTATACTGGAAGAGTAGACTGTAGTGTCCTGTCTATTATTATTATTATTATTATTATTATTATTATTATACAGGAGGAGTAGACTGTAGTGTCCTGTCTATTATTATTATTATACAGGAGGAGTAGACTGTAGTGTCCTGTCTATTATTATTATTATAATACAGGAAGAGTAGACTGTAGTGTCCTGTCTATTATTATTATTATTATTATTATTATTATTATTATACAGGAGGAGTAGACTGTAGTGTCCTGTCTATTATTATTATTATACAGGAGGAGTAGACTGTAGTGTCCTGTCTATTATTATTATTATTATACAGGAGGAGTAGACTGTAGTGTCCTGTCTATTATTATTATTATACAGGAGGAGTAGACTATAGTGTCCTGTCTATTATTATTATTATACAGGAGGAGTAGACTGTAGTGTCCTGTCTATTATTATTATTATTATTATTATACAGGAGGAGTAGATTGTAGTGTCCTGTCTATTATTAGTATTATTATTATTATACAGGAGGAGTAGACTGTAGTGTCCTGTCTATTATTATTATTATTATACAGGAGGAGTAGACTGTAGTGTCCTGTCTATTATTAGTATTATTATTATACAGGAGGAGTAGACTGTAGTGTCCTGTCTATTATTATTATAATTATTATTATACAGGAGGAGTAGACTGTAGTGTCCTGTCTATTATTATTATTATTATTATACAGGAGGAGTAGACTGTAGTGTCCTGTCTATTATTATTATTAAACAGGAGGAGTAGACTGTAGTGTCCTGTCTATTATTATTATTATACAGGAGGAGTAGACTGTAGTGTCCTGTCTATTATTATTATTATTATACAGGAGGAGTAGACTGTAGTGTCCTGTCTATTATTATTATTATACAGGAGGAGTAGACTGTAGTGTCCTGTCTATTATTATTATTATTATTATTATTATTATTATTATACAGGAGAAGTAGACTGTAGTGTACTGTCTATTATTATTAATATTATTATTATACAGGAGGAGTAGACTGTAGTGTCCTGTCTATTATTATTATTATTATTATTATTATACAGGAGGAGTAGACTGTAGTGTCCTGTCTATTATTATTATTATTATTATTATACTGGAGGAGTAGACTGTAGTGTCCTGTCTATTATTATTATTATTATTATACAGGAGGAGTAGACTGTAGTGTCCTGTCTATTATTATTATTATTATTATTATTATACAGGAGGAGTAGACTGTAGTGTCCTGTCTATTATTATTATTATACTGGAGGAGTAGACTGTAGTGTCCTGTCTATTATTATTATTATTATTATTATTATTATACAGGAGGAGTAGACTGTAGTGTCCTGTCTATTATTATTATTATTATTATTATTATACAGGAGAAGTAGACTGTAGTGTCCTGTCTATTATTATTAATATTATTATTATACAGGAGGAGTAGACTGTAGTGTCCTGTCTATTATTATTATTATTATTATACAGGAGGAGTAGACTGTAGTGTCCTGTCTATTATTATTATTATTATTATTATTATACTGGAGGAGTAGACTGTAGTGTCCTGTCTATTATTATTATTATTATTATACAGGAGGAGTAGACTGTAGTGTCCTGTCTATTATTATTATTATTATTATTATTATTATTATTATACAGGAGGAGTAGACTGTAGTGTCCTGTCTATTATTATTATTATACTGGAGGAGTAGACTGTAGTGTCCTGTCTATTATTATTATTATTATTATTATACAGGAGGAGTAGACTGTAGTGTCCTGTCTATTATTATTATTATACAGGAGGAGTAGACTGTAGTGTCCTGTCTATTATTACTATTATTATTATTATTATTATAATACAGGAGGAGTAGACTGTAGTGTCCAGTCTATTATTATTATTATTATTATACAGGAGGAGTAGACTGTAGTGTCCTGTCTATTATTATTATTATTATACAGGAGGAGTAGACTGTAGTGTCCTGTCTATTATTATTATTATTATTGTTATTATTATACAGTAGGAGTAGACTGTAGTGTCCTGTCTATTATTATAATTATTATTATTATTATTATTATTATAATACAGGAGGAGTAGACTGTAGTGTCCTGTCTATTATTATTATTATTATTATACAGGAGGAGTAGACTGTAGTGTCCTGTCTATTATTATTATGCAGGAGGAGTAGACTGTAGTGTCCTGTCTATTATTATTATACAGGAGGAGTAAACTGTAGTGTCCTGTCTATTATTATTATTATACAGGAGGAGTAGACTGTAGTGTCCTGTCTATTATTATTATTAATATACAGGAGGAGTAGACTGTAGTGTCCTGTCTATTATTATTATTATACAGGAGGAGTAGACTGTAGTGTCCTGTTAATTATTATTATTATTATTATTATTATTATTATTATACAGGAGGAGTAGACTGTAGTGTCCTGTCTATTATTATTATTATTATTATACAGGAGGAGTAGACTGTAGTGTCCGGTCTATTATTATTATTATACAGGAGGAGTAGACTGTAGTGTTCTGTCTATTATTAGTATTATTATTATACAGGAGGAGTAGACTGTAGTGTCCTGTCTATTATTATACAGGAGGAGTAGACTGTAGTGTCCTGTCTATTATTATTATTAAACAGGAGGAGTAGACTGTAGTGTCCTGTCTATTATTATACAGCAGGAGTAGACTGTAGTGTCCTGTCTATTATTATTATTAAACAGGAGGAGTAGACTGTAGTGTCCTGTCTATTATTATTATTAAACAGGAGGAGTAGACTGTAGTGTCCTGTCTATTATTATACAGCAGGAGTAGACTGTAGTGTCCTGTCTATTATTATTATTAAACAGGAGGAGTAGACTGTAGTGTCCTGTCTATTATTATACAGGAGGAGTAGACTGTAGTGTCCTGTCTATTATTATTATTATTATTATTAAACAGGAGGAGTAGACTGTAGTGTCCTGTCTATTATTATTATTATTATTATTATACAGGAGGAGTAGACTGTAGTGTCCTGTCTATTATTATTATTATTATTATACAGGAGGAGTAGACTGTAGTGTCATGACTATTATTATTATTATTATTATTATTATTATACAGGAGAAGTAGACTGTAGTGTCCTGTCTATTATTATTAATATTATTATTATACAGGAGGAGTAGACTGTAGTGTCCTGTCTATTATTATTATTATTATTATTATTATTATACAGGAGGAGTAGACTGTAGTGTCCTGTCTATTATTATTATTATTATTATTATTATTATACAGGAGGAGTAGACTGTAGTGTCCTGTCTATTATTATTATTATTATTATTATACAGGAGGAGTAGACTGTAGTGTCCTGTCTATTATTATTATTATACAGGAGGAGTAGACTGTAGTGTCCTGTCTATTATTATTATTATTATTATTATACAGGAGGAGTAGACTGTAGTGTCCTGTCTATTATTATTATTATACAGGAGGAGTAGACTGTAGTGTCCTGTCTATTATTATTATTATTATTATTATTATTATACTGGAGGAGTAGACTGTAGTGTCCTGTCTATTATTATTATTATACAGGAGGAGTAGACTGTAGTGTCCTGTCTATTATTATTATTATTATTATTATACAGGAGGAGTAGACTGTAGTGTCCTGTCTATTATTATTATTATTATTATTATTATTATTATTATTATACTGGAGGAGTAGACTGTAGTGTCCTGTCTATTATTATTATTATTATTATTATACAGGAGGAGTAGACTGTAGTGTCCTGTCTATTATTATTATTATTATACAGGAGGAGTAGACTGTAGTGTCCTGTCTATTATTACTATTATTATTATTATTATTATAATACAGGAGGAGTAGACTGTAGTGTCCTGTCTATTATTATTATTATTATACAGGAGGAGTAGACTGTAGTGTCCTGTCTATTATTATTATTATTATACAGGAGGAGTAGACTGTAGTGTCCTGTCTATTATTATTATTATTATTATACAGGAGGAGTAGACTGTAGTGTCCTGTCTATTATTATTATTATTATTATTATTATAATACAGGAGGAGTAGACTGTAGTGTCCTGTCTATTATTATTATACAGGAGGAGTAGACTGTAGTGTCCTGTCTATTATTATTATTATTATTATTATACAGGAGGAGTAGACTGTAGTGTCCTGTCTATTATTATTATTATTATTATTATTATTATTATAATACAGGAGGAGTAGACTGTAGTGTCCTGTCTATTATTATTATTATTATTATTATTATACAGGAGGAGTAGACTGTAGTGTCCTGTCTATTATTATTATTATTATTATACAGGAGGAGTAGACTGTAGTGTCCTGTCTATTATTATTATTATACAGGAGGAGTAGACTGTAGTGTCTTGTCTATTATTATTATTATACAGGAGGAGTAGACTGTAGTGTCCTGTCTATTATTATTATTATTATACAGGAGGAGTAGACTGTAGTGTCCTGTCTATTATTATTATTATACAGGAGGAGTAGACTGTAGTGTCCTGTCTATTATTATTATTATTATTATTATTATACAGGAGAAGTAGACTGTAGTGTCCTGTCTATTATTATTTATATTATTATTATACAGGAGGAGTAGACTGTAGTGTCCTGTCTATTATTATTATTATTATTATTATACAGGAGGAGTAGACTGTAGTGTCCTGTCTATTATTATTATTATTATTATTATTATTATTATACAGGAGGAGTAGACTGTAGTGTCCTGTCTATTATTATTATTATTATTATACAGGAGGAGTAGACTGTAGTGTCCTGTCTATTATTATTATTATTATACTGGAGGAGTAGACTGTAGTGTCCTGTCTATTATTATTATTATTATTATTATACAGGAGGAGTAGACTGTAGTGTCCTGTCTATTATTATTATTATTATACAGGAGGAGTAGACTGTAGTGTCCTGTCTATTATTATTATTATACAGGAGGAGTAGACTGTAGTGTCCTGTCTATTATTATTATTATTATTATTATTATTATTATTATAATACAGGAGGAGTAGACTGTAGTGTCCTGTCTATTATTATTATTATTATACAGGAGGAGTAGACTGTAGTGTCCTGTCTATTATTATTATTATTATACAGGAGGAGTAGACTGTAGTGTCCTGTGTATTATTATTATTATTATACAGTAGGAGTAGACTGTAGTGTCCTGTCTATTATTATTATTATTATTATAATACAGGAGGAGTAGACTGTAGTGTCCTGTCTATTATTATTATTATTATTATACAGGAGGAGTAGACTGTAGTGTCCTATCTATTATTATTATTATTATACAGGAGGAGTAGACTGTAGTGTCCTGTCTATTATTATTATTATTATTATTATTATTATTATTATTATTATACAGGAGGAGTAGACTGTAGTGTCCTGTCTATTATTATTAGTATTATTATACAGGAGGAGTAGACTGTAGTGTCCTGTCTATTATTATTATTATTATTATACAGGAGGAGTAGACTGTAGTGTCCTGTCTATTATTATTATTATTATTATACAGGAGGAGTAGACTGTAGTGTCCTGTCTATTATTATTATTATTACTATTACCATACAGGAGGAGTAGACTGTAGTGTCCTGTCTATTATTATTATTATACAGGAGGAGTAGACTGTAGTGTCCTGTCTATTATTATTATTATATTATTATTATTATTATACAGGAGGAGTAGACTGTAGTGTCCTGACTATTATTATCAGGGGCGGACATATCGCCTGTGCAGCAGTTTCAGCTGCACAGGGGCCCAGCGTGTGAGGGGGCCCGCCCTCACACGCTGGGCCGGTCCTACCATCGGACCCAGTGCACAGGGCCACCATCAGGGGGTAAACCCATACACTTGTATGGGGCCCGGAGCTTCAGGGAGGCCCGGACGTCCCTGTACTTTTTTTTCCCCGGCTAGTCAGTGAGTGACTGCGACTGTCACTCACTGACTCCTGGCTGGGTACCCGTCAGAACTATGACCGGGCCTCATAGTCTGGGGGGCCCGCAGGACTATGAGGCCCGCTCTTTCTAGGGCGCAGGCCCCTTAAGAAGTACGGCAGGGCCGGACAGGCCAGGGGCTGATGGGAGTCGACGTGCCCCGCGCAGGCACGCACGTCTACTCCAGTCACCTGACCTGTCCCGGCGCGATCTCCAGTCCAGCAGCCTCCCAACGGATCCTCCCCGTGCAGTGACACTCTGACAGGAGCAGCAGCTGCACCGAACCCCGGCAGGGTAAGTGAACGGGGTGTGTGTGTGTGTGTGTGTGTGTGTGTGGGGGGGGGGGGGGGTTGGATGGGGGCTATGTTGTTTGCAGACTACAATGGTGATGAGAGGTGCAGGGGAACAGGTGCTTGGGGTGTTATAGGGGTGATGAGAGGGGGGGTTATGGGGGGTAATGAGAGGTGCAGGGGGGTGTTATGGGGGTGATGAGAGGTGCAGGGGGGTGTTATGGGGGTGATGAGAGGTGCATGGGGAGGTTATGGGGGTGATGAGAGGTGCAGGGGGGTGTTATGGGGGTGATGAGAGGTGCATGGGGAGGTTATGGGGGTGATGAGAGGTGCATGGGGAGGTTATGGGGGTGATGAGAGGTGCAGGGGGGTTATGGGGGTGATGAGAGGTGCATGGGGAGGTTATGGGGGTGATGAGAGGTGCAGGGGAGTTATGGGGGTGATGAGAGGTGCAGGGGGGTGTTATGGGGTGATGAGAGGGGGGGTTACTGGGGTGATGAGAGATGCAGGGGGGGTTATGGGGGTGATGAGAGATGCCGGGGGGTTATGGGGGTGATGAGAGGGGGGTTATGGGGGTGATTAGTGATGCAGGGGGGGTTATGGGAGTGATGAGAGATGCAGGGGGGTTATGGGGGTGATGAGAGATGCAGGGGGGTTATGGGAGTGATGAGAGGTGCAGGGGGTGTTATGGGGGTGATGAGAGGTGCAGGGGGTGTTATGGGGGTGATGAGAGGGGGGGGTGTTATGGGGTGATGAGAGGTGCAGGAGGGTGTTATGGGGGTGAAGAGAGGTGCAGGGGGGTGTTATGGGGGTGGTGAGAGATGCAGGGGGGGTTATAGTAGTGATGAGGAGAGGTGCAGGGGGATTATAGTAGTGATGAGGAGAGGTGTGGGGGGGTTATAGTAGTGATGAGGAGAGGTGTGGGGGGTAATAGTAGTGATGAGGAGAGGTGCGGGGGGTTATAGTAGTGATGAGGAGAGGTGCGGGGGTTATAGTAGTGATGAGGAGAGGTGTGGGGGGGTTATAGTAGTGATAAGGAGAGGTGCGGGGGGTTATAATAGTGATGAGGAGAGGTGCGGGGGGGTTATAGTAGTGATGAGGAGAGGTGTGGGGGGGTTATAGTAGTGATGAGAGGTGCCTGGGGGGGTTATAGTAGTGATGAGGAGAGGTGCGGGGGGGTTATAGTAGTGATGAGGAGAGGTGTGGGGGGTTATAGTAGTGATGAGGAGAGGTGCAGGGGGTTATAGTAGCGATGAGGAGAGGTGTGGGGGGGTTATAGTAGCGATGAGGAGAGGTGCGGGGGTGGTTATAGTAGTGTTGAGGAGAGGTTTGGCAGGGGTTATGGGGGTGATGAGGAATGATGAGGACACAGAGGATAAGAGGTATTATATTTAGTGGGTATAGTGTGTGGCAGGATTATATTTAGTGGGTACAGTGTATAGCAGTATTATATTCAGGGTACAGTGTGTGGCAGGATTATATTTAGTGAGTACAGTGTATAGCAGTATTATATTCAGGGTACAGTGTATAGCAGTATTATATTCAGAGTACGGTGTGTGGCAGGATTATATTTAGTGGGCACAGTGTATAGCAGTATTATATTCAGGGTACAGTGTATAGCAGTATTATATTCAGGGTACGGTGTGTTGCAAGATTATATTTAGTGGGCACAGTGTATAGCAGTATTATATTCAGGGTACAGTGTATAGCATTATTATATTCAGGGTACAATGTATAGCAATATTATATTCAGGGTACAGTGTGTGGCAGTATTATATTCAGGTTACAGTGTGTGGCAGGATTATATTTAGTGGATACAGTTTATAGCAGTATTATATTTAGTGGGTACAGTGTACAGCAGTATTATATTCAGGTTACAGTGTCTGGCAGTATTATATTTAGGGTACAGTGTGGGGCAGTATTATATTTAGTAGGTACAGTGAATAGCAGTATTATATTTAGTGGGTACAGTGTATGGCAGTATTCTATTCATGGTACAGTGTGTGGCAGTATTATACTCAGGGTACAGTGTGTGGCAGGATTATATTCAGGTTACAGTGTGTGGCAAGATTATATTCAGGGTACAGTGTGGGGCAGTATTTTATTTAGGGTACAGTGTGGGGCAGTATTTTATTTAGGGTACACTTTCTGGCAAGGTTATAATGATTATTGTCTTCATGCAGAGGATGAGGATCTGCTGACAGTGAGGAGCCAATGATGTCCGGATGTCAGACTCTGCAGAGAAGATGGAGCTGGAGGAAGACCTGGTCTCTGGACGAGATGAAGAAGAAAAGAGAACAGAGAAGATATCACTTAAGTCAGAAGACGTCACTCAGGTCACTGACATCATTGTGTGTTCTTATGACTGTCCCATCAGAGCTGTAGTCACTTGTAAGTTCTGCAGTGATGATGGGTAAAACTGTGTCCAATCTGTGTCTCTTCATCTGTTACAAAACTACAACTCCCATTGCCAGAGGCTCTTCAGACATGATGGGAGTTTTAGCTTTCCAACAGCTGGAGAACCACTTCAACCAAGGTGATCGGTGGGGGTCTCAGGCCTTGAGTTGTGTAAGGGGCCCCGAAATTTCTGATGGCAGCCCTGCCAGTGCACATATGACAGGGAAACCAGTCTTGCCCAGTCACTAAACTGCTACTTACATCTGCCCATGGGGACTTCCTGGCTGAGGTGCGTGCGGTGAGTGACGTCAGAGTGTTCGATAACATCACTTATAGCGCGCACCTCTGCCAGGAAGTCCTCTCATGCAGATGTAAGTAGTGCAGGCAAGGTAAGAGTGTGTGGGTGAGTGAGAGTGTGTGTGTGTTTGTTTGTTGGGGTTATCCTACACTACCTTATGTGGGGAATCTATGCTACCTAATGTGGGGAATATATGCTATGCTACCTAAAGTGGGGAATATATGCTACACTACCTAATGTGGGGAAATTATGCAATGCTACCTAATGTGGGGAATATATGCTACATAATGTGAGGAAACTATGCTACCTAATGTGGGGGAACTGCTGCCTACCTAATGCAGATTAATGTGAGTTGCAGTGCAATTTTATGGCATATTACTTTTTTTTTGGGGGGGGGGCAGGCACATTCTTTGCACAGGGGCCCTCTGTTGTCTGTGTCCGCCCCTGATTATTATTATTATTATTATTATTATACAGGAGGAGTAGACTGTAGTGTCCTGTTAATTATTATTATTATTATTATTATTATACAGGAGGAGTAGACTGTAGTGTCCTGTCTATTATTATTATTATTATTATTATACAGGAGGAGTAGACTGTAGTGTCCTGTCTATTATTATTATTATTATTATTATACAGGAGGAGTAGACTGTAGTGTCCGGTCTATTATTATTATTATTATTATACAGGAGGAGTAGACTGTAGTGTCCTGTCTATTATTATTATTATTATTATTATTATACAGGAGGAGTAGACTGTAGTGTCCTGTCTATTATTATTATTATATTATTATTATACAGGAGGAGTAGACTGTAGTGTTCTGTCTATTATTAGTATTATTATTATACAGGAGGAGTAGACTGTAGTGTCCTGTCTATTATTATACAGGAGGAGTAGACTGTAGTGTCCTGTCTATTATTATTATTAAACAGGAGGAGTAGACTGTAGTGTCCTGTCTATTATTATACAGCAGGAGTAGACTGTAGTGTCCTGTCTATTATTATACAGCAGGAGTAGACTGTAGTGTCCTGTCTATTATTATTATTATTATTATTATTATTAAACAGGAGGAGTAGACTGTAGTGTCCTGTCTATTATTATTATTAAACAGGAGGAGTAGACTGTAGTGTCCTGTCTATTATTATTATTATTATTATTATTATTATACAGGAGGAGTAGACTGTAGTGTCCCGTCTATTATTATTATTAAACAGGAGGAGTAGACTGTAGTGTCCTGTCTATTATTATACAGCAGGAGTAGACTGTAATGTCCTGTCTATTATTATTATTAAACAGGAGGAGTAGACTGTAGTGTCCTGTCTATTATTATACAGGAGGAGTAGACTGTAGTGTCCTGTCTATTATTATTATTATTATTATTATTATTAAACAGGAGGAGTAGACTGTAGTGTCCTGTCTATTATTATTTATATTATTATTATACAGGAAGAGTAGACTGTAGTGTCCTGTCTATTATTATTATTATTATTATACAGGAGGAGTAGACTGTAGTGTCCTGTCTATTATTATTATTATTATTATTATTATTATTATTATACAGGAGGAGTAGACTGTAGTGTCCTGTCTATTATTATTATTATTATTATTATACAGGAGGAGTAGACTGTAGTGTCCTGTCTATTATTATTATTATTATTATTATTAATAAACAGGAGGAGTAGACTGTAGTGTCCTGTCTATTATTATTTATATTATTATTATACAGGAAGAGTAGACTGTAGTGTCCTGTCTATTATTATTATTATTATTATACAGGAGGAGTAGACTGTAGTGTCCTGTCTATTATTATTATTATTATACAGGAGGAGTAGACTGTAGTGTCCTGTCTATTATTATTATTATACAGGAGGAGTAGACTGTAGTGTTCTGTCTATTATTAGTATTATTATTATACAGGAGGAGTAGACTGTAGTGTCCTGTCTATTATTATACAGCAGGAGTAGACTGTAATGTCCTGTCTATTATTATTATTAAACAGGAGGAGTAGACTGTAGTGTCCTGTCTATTATTATACAGGAGGAGTAGACTGTAGTGTCCTGTCTATTATTATTATTATTATTATTATTAAACAGGAGGAGTAGACTGTAGTGTCCTGTCTATTATTATTTATATTATTATTATACAGGAGGAGTAGACTGTAGTGTCCTGTCATTATTATTATTATTATTATACAGGAGGAGTAGACTGTAGTGTCCTGTCTATTATTATTATTATTATTATTATTATTATACAGGAGGAGTAGACTGTAGTGTCCTGTCTATTATTATTATTATTATTATACAGGAGGAGTAGACTGTAGTGTCCTGTCTATTATTATTATTATTATTATACTGGAGGAGTAGACTGTAGTGTCCTGTCTATTATTATTATTATTAATATTATTATTATTATTATTATACAGGAGGAGTAGACTGTAGTGTCCTGTCTATTATTATTATTATTATACAGGAGGAGTAGACTGTAGTGTCCTGTCTATTATTATTATTATTATTATTATTATTATACAGGAGGAATAGACTGTAGTGTCCTGTCTATTTTTATTATTATTATTATTATTATAATACAGGAGGAGTAGACTGTAGTGTCCTGTCTATTATTATTATTATTATTATTATTATACAGGAGGAGTAGACTGTAGTGTCCTGTCTATTATTATTATTATTATACAGGAGGAGTAGACTGTAGTGTCCTGTGTATTATTATTATTATACAGTAGGAGTAGACTGTAGTGTCCTGTCTATTATTATTATTATTATTATTATTATTATTATTATAATACAGGAGGAGTAGACTGTAGTGTCCTGTCTATTATTATTATTATTATTATACAGGAGGAGTAGACTGTAGTGTTCTGTCTATTATTATTATTATACAGGAGGGGTAGACTGTAGTGTCCTGTCTTTTATTATTATTATTATTATTATTATTATTATTAATAAACAGGAGGAGTAGACTGTAGTGTCCTGTCTATTATTATTATTATTATTATACAGGAGGAGTAGACTGTAGTGTCCTGTCTATTATTATTAGTATTATTATACAGGAGGAGTACACTGTAGTGTCCTGTCTATTATTATTATTATATTATTATTATTATACAGGAGGAGTAGACTGTAGTGTCCTGTCTATTATTATTATTATTATTATTATACAGGAGGAGTAGACTGTAGTGTCCTGTCTATTATTACTATTATTATTATTATTATTATAATACAGGAGGAGTAGACTGTAGTGTCCTGTCTATTATTATTATACAGGAGGAGTAGACTGTAGTGTCCTGTCTATTATTATTATACAGGAGGAGTAAACTGTAGTGTCCTGTCTATTATTATTATTATACAGGAGGAGTAGACTGTAGTGTCCTGTCTATTATTATTATACAGGAGGAGTAGACTGTAGTGTCCTGTCTATTATTATTATTATACAGGAGGAGTAGACTGTAGTATCTTGTCTATTATTATTATTATACAGGAGGAGTAGACTGTAGTGTCCTGTCTATTATTATTATTATTATACAGGAGGAGTGGACTGTAGTGTCCTGTCTATTATTATTATTATACAGGAGGAGTAGACTGTAGTGTCCTGTCTATTATTATTATTATTATTATTATTATTATTATACAGGAGAAGTAGACTGTAGTGTCCTGTCTATTATTATTTATATTATTATTATACAGGAGGAGTAGACTGTAGTGTCCTGTCTATTATTATTATTATTATACAGGAGGAGTAGACTGTAGTGTCCTGTCTATTATTATTATTATTATTATTATTATACAGGAGGAGTAGACTGTAGTGTCCTGTCTATTATTATTATTATTATTATTATACAGGAGGAGTAGACTGTAGTGTCCTGTCTATTATTATTATACAGGAGGAGTAGACTGCAGTGTCCTGTCTATTATTATTATTATTATTATTATACAGGAGGAGTAGACTGTAGTGTCCTGTCTATTATTATTATTATTATTATACAGGAGGAGTAGACTGTAGTGTCCTGTCTATTATTATTATTATTATTATTATTATACAGGAGGAGTAGACTGTAGTGTCCTGTCTATTATTATTATTATTATTATTATTATTATACAGGAGGAGTAGACTGTAGTGTCCTGTCTATTATTATTATTATTATTATTATTATACAGGAGGAGTAGACTGTAGTGTCCTGTCTATTATTATTATTATTATTATTATTATTATTATTATTATTATACAGGAGGAGTAGACTCTAGTGTCCTGTCTATTATTATTATACAGGAGGAGTAGACTGTAGTGTCCTGTCTATTATTATTATTATATTATTATTATTATTATACAGGAGGAGTAGACTGTAGTGTCCTGTCTATTATTATTATTATTATTATACAGGAGGAGTAGACTGTAGTGTCCTGTCTATTATTATTATACAGGAGGAGTAAACTGTAGTGTCCTGTCTATTATTATTATTATTATTATACAGGAGGAGTAGACTGTAGTGTCCTGTCTATTATTATTATTATTATTATTATACAGGAGGAGTAGACTGTAGTGTCCGGTCTATTATTATTATTATACAGGAGGAGTAGACTGTAGTGTACGGGCAATTATTATTATTATACAGGAGGAGTAGACTGTAGTGTTCTGTCTATTATTAGTATTATTATTATACAGGAGGAGTAGACTGTAGTGTCCTGTCTATTATTATTATTATACAGGAGGAGTAGACTGTAGTGTCCTGTCTATTATTATACAGCAGGAGTAGACTGTAGTGTCCTGTCTATTATTATTATTAAACAGGAGGAGTAGACTGTAGTGTCCTGTCTATTATTATTATTAAACAGGAGGAGTAGACTGTAGTGTCCTGTCTATTATTATTATTATTATTATTATACAGGAGGAGTAGACTGTAGTGTCCTGTCTATTATTATTATTAAACAGGAGGAGTAGACTGTAGTGTCCTGTCTATTATTATACAGGAGGAGTAGACTGTAGTGTCCTGTCTATTATTATTATTAAACAGGAGGAGTAGACTGTAGTGTCCTGTCTATTATTATACAGCAGGAGTAGACTGTAGTGTCCTGTCTATTATTATTATTAAACAGGAGGAGTAGACTGTAGTGTCCTGTCTATTATTATTATTAAACAGGAGGAGTAGACTGTAGTGTCCTGTCTATTATTATTATTATTATTATTATTATACAGGAGGAGTAGACTGTAGTGTCCTGTCTATTATTATTATTAAACAGGAGGAGTAGACTGTAGTGTCCTGTCTATTATTATACAGCAGGAGTAGACTGTAGTGTCCTGTCTATTATTATTATTAAACAGGAGGAGTAGACTGTAGTGTCCTGTCTATTATTATACAGGAGGAGTAGACTGTAGTGTCCTGTCTATTATTATTATTATTATTATTAAACAGGAGGAGTAGACTGTAGTGTCCTGTCTATTATTATTTATATTATTATTATACAGGAGGAGTAGACTGTAGTGTCCTGTCTATTATTATTATTATTATTATTATACAGGAGGAGTAGACTGTAGTGTCCTGTCTATTATTATTATTATTATTATTATTATTATACAGGAGGAGTAGACTGTAGTGTCCTGTCTATTATTATTATTATTATTATTATTATTATTATTATACAGGAGGAGTAGACTGTAGTGTCCTGTCTATTATTATTATTATTATTATTATTATTATTATACAGGAGGAGTAGACTGTAGTGTCCTGTCTATTATTATTATTATTATTATTATACTGGAGGAGTAGACTGTAGTGTCCTGTCTATTATTATTATTATTATTATACAGGAGGAGTAGACTGTAGTGTCCTGTCTATTATTATTATTATTATACAGGAGGAGTAGACTGTAGTGTCCTGTCTATTATTATTATTATTATTATTATTATTATACAGGAGGAGTAGACTGTAGTGTCTTGTCTATTATTATTATTATTATTATTATTATTATTATACAGGAGGAGTAGACTGTAGTTTCCTGTCTATTATTATTATTATACAGGAGGAGTAGACTGTAGTGTCCTGTCTATTATTATTATTATTATTATTATAATACAGGAGGAGTAGACTGTAGTGTCCTGTCTATTATTATTATTATTATTATACAGGAGGAGTAGACTGTAGTGTCCTGTGTATTATTATTATTATTATTATTATTATTATACAGTAGGAGTAGACTGTAGTGTCCTGTCTATTATTATTATTATTATTATTATAATACAGGAGGAGTAGACTGTAGTGTCCTGTCTATTATTATTATTATTATACAGGAGGAGTAGACTGTAGTGTTCTGTCTATTATTATTATTATACAGGAGGAGTAGACTGTAGTGTCCTGTCTTTTATTATTATTATTATTATTATTAATAAACAGGAGGAGTAGACTGTAGTGTCCTGTCTATTATTATTATTATTATTATACAGGAGGAGTAGACTGTAGTGTCCTGTCTATTATTATTAGTATTATTATACAGGAGGAGTAGACTGTAGTGTCCTGTCTATTATTATTATTATATTATTATTATTATACAGGAGGAGTAGACTGTAGTGTCCTGTCTATTATTATTATTATTATTATACAGGAGGAGTAGACTGTAGTGTCCTGTCTATTATTATTATTATTATTATTATACAGGAGGAGTAGACTGTAGTGTCCTGTCTATTATTATTATTATTATTATACAGGAGGAGTAGACTGTAGTGTCCTGTCTATTATTATTATTATTATTATTATTATACAGGAGGAGTAGACTGTAGTGTCCTGTCTATTATTATTATACAGGAGGAGTAGACTGTAGTGTCCTGTCTATTATTATTATTATTATACAGGAGGAGTAGACTGTAGTGTCCTGTCTATTATTATTAGTATTATTATACAGGAGGAGTAGACTGTAGTGTCCTGTCTATTATTATTATTATATTATTATTATTATACAGGAGGAGTAGACTGTAGTGTCCTGTCTATTATTATTATTATAATTATACAGGAGGAGTAGACTGTAGTGTCCTGTCTATTATTATTATAATTATACAGGAGGAGTAGACTGTAGTGTCCTGTGTATTATTATTATTATACAGGAGGAGTAGACTGTAGTGTCCTGTCTATTATTATTATTATTATTATACAGGAGGAGTAGACTGTAGTGTCCTGTCTATTATTATTATTATTATTATTATTATACAGGAGGAGTAGACTGTAGTGTCCTGTCTATTATTATTATACAGGAGGAGTAGACTGTAGTGTCCTGTCTATTATTATTATTATTATACAGGAGGAGTAGACTGTAGTGTCCTGTCTATTATTATTAGTATTATTATACAGGAGGAGTAGACTGTAGTGTCCTGTCTATTATTATTATTATATTATTATTATTATACAGGAGGAGTAGACTGTAGTGTCCTGTCTATTATTATTATTATAATTATACAGGAGGAGTAGACTGTAGTGTCCTGTCTATTATTATTATACAGGAGGAGTAAACTGTAGTGTCCTGTCTATTATTATTATTATTATTATTATACAGGAGGAGTAGACTGTAGTGTCCTGTCTATTATTATTATTGTACAGGAGGAGTAGACTGTAGTGTCCTGTCTATTATTATTATTATACAGGAGGAGTAGACTGTAGTGTCCTGTTAATTATTATTATTATTATTATTATTATACAGGAGGAGTAGTCTGTAGTGTCCTGTCTATTATTATTATTATTATTATACAGGAGGAGTAGACTGTAGTGTCCGGTCTATTATTATTATTATACAGGAGGAGTAGACTGTAGTGTACGGGCAATTATTATTATTATACAGGAGGAGTAGACTGTAGTGTTCTGTCTATTATTAGTATTATTATTATACAGGAGGAGTAGACTGTAGTGTCCTGTCTATTATTATACAGGAGGAGTAGACTGTAGTGTCCTGTCTATTATTATTATTAAACAGGAGGAGTAGACTGTAGTGTCCTGTCTATTATTATACAGCAGGAGTAGACTGTAGTGTCCTGTCTATTATTATTATTAAACAGGAGGAGTAGACTGTAGTGTCCTGTCTATTATTATTATTAAACAGGAGGAGTAGACTGTAGTGTCCTGTCTATTATTATTATTATTATACAGGAGGAGTAGACTGTAGTGTCCTGTCTATTATTATTATTAAACAGGAGGAGTAGACTGTAGTGTCCTGTCTATTATTATACAGCAGGAGTAGACTGTAGTGTCCTGTCTATTATTATTATTATTATTAAACAGGAGGAGTACACTGTAGTGTCCTGTCTATTATTATTATTATTATACAGGAGGAGTAGACTGTAGTGTCCTGTCTATTATTATTATTAAACAGGAGGAGTAGACTGTAGTGTCCTGTCTATTATTATACAGGAGGAGTAGACTGTAGTGTCCTGTCTATTATTATTATTATTATTATTAAACAGGAGGAGTAGACTGTAGTGTCCTGTTTATTATTATTATTATTATTATTATTATTATACAGGAGGAGTAGACTGTAGTGTCCTGTCTATTATTATTATTATTATTATACAAGAGGAGTAGACTGTAGTGTCCTGTCTATTATTATTATTATTATTATTATTATTATACAGGAGGAGTAGACTGTAGTGTCATGACTATTATTATTATTATTATTATTATACAGGAGAAGTAGACTGTAGTGTCCTGTCTATTATTATTAATATTATTATTATACAGGAGGAGTAGACTGTAGTGTCCTGTCTATTATTATTATTATTATTATTATACAGGAGGAGTAGACTGTAGTGTCCTGTCTATTATTATTATTATACAGGAGGAGTAGACTGTAGTGTCCTGTCTATTATTATTATTATTATTATTATTATTATACAGGAGGAGTAGACTGTAGTGTCCTGTCTATTATTATTATTAAACAGGAGGAGTAGACTGTAGTGTCCTGTCTATTATTATTATTATTATTATTATACAGGAGGAGTAGACTGTAGTGTCCTGTCTATTATTATTATTATACAGGAGGAGTAGACTGTAGTGTCCTGTCTATTATTATTATTATTATTATTATTATTATACTGGAGGAGTAGACTGTAGTGTCCTGTCTATTATTATTATTATACAGGAGGAGTAGACTGTAGTGTCCTGTCTATTATTATTATTATTATTATTATTATACAGGAGGAGTAGACTGTAGTGTCCTGTCTATTATTATTATTATTATTATTATACAGGAGGAGTAGACTGTAGTGTCCTGTCTATTATTATTATTATACAGGAGGAGTAGACTGTAGTGTCCTGTCTATTATTATTATTATTATTATTATACAGGAGGAGTAGACTGTAGTGTCCTGTCTATTATTATTATTATTATTATACTGGAGGAGTAGACTGTAGTGTCCAGTCTATTATTATTATTATTATTATTATTATTATACAGGAGGAGTAGACTGTAGTGTCCTGTCTATTATTATTATTATTATTATACAGGAGGAGTAGACTGTAGTGTCCTGTCTATTATTACTATTATTATTATTATAATACAGGAGGAGTAGACTGTAGTGTCCTGTCTATTATTATTATTATTATACAGGAGGAGTAGACTGTAGTGTCCTGTCTATTATTATTATTATTATACAGGAGGAGTAGACTGTAGTGTCCTGTCTATTATTATTATTATTATACAGGAGGAGTAGACTGTAGTGTCCTGTCTATTATTATTATTATTATTATTATAATACAGGAGGAGTAGACTGTAGTGTCCTGTCTATTATTATTATACAGGAGGAGTAGACTGTAGTGTCCTGTCTATTATTATTATACAGGAGGAGTAAACTGTAGTGTCCTGTCTATTATTATTATTATTATTATACAGGAGGAGTAGACTGTAGTGTCCTGTCTATTATTATTATTATTATTATTATACAGGAGGAGTAGACTGTAGTGTCCTGTCTATTATTATTATTATACAGGAGGAGTAGACTGTAGTGTCCTGTCTATTATTATTATTATTATTATACAGGAGGAGTAGACTGTAGTGTCCTGTCTATTATTATTATTATTATACAGGAGGAGTAGACTGTAGTGTCCTGTCTATTATTATTATTATTATTATACAGGAGAAGTAGACTGTAGTGTCCTGTCTATTATTATTATTATTATTATACAGGAGGAGTAGACTGTAGTGTCCTGTCTATTATTATTATTATTATTATACTGGAGGAGTAGACTTTAGTGTCCTGTCTATTATTATTATTAATATACAGGAGGAGTAGACTGTAGTTTCCTGTCTATTATTATTATTATTATTATTATTATTATTATTATACAGGAGGAGTAGACTGTAGTGTCCTGTCTATTATTATTATTATTATTATTATACAGGAGGAGTAGACTGTAGTGTCCTGTCTATTATTATTATTATTATTATTATTATTATTATACTGGAGGAGTAGACTGTAGTGTCCTGTCTATTATTATTATTATTATTATTATACAGGAGGAGTAGACTGTAGTGTCCTGTCTATTATTATTATTATTATTATACAGGAGGAGTAGACTGTAGTGTCCTGTCTATTATTATTATTATTATTATACTGGAGGAGTAGACTTTAGTGTCCTGTCTATTATTATTATTATTATACAGGAGGAGTAGACTGTAGTTTCCTGTCTATTATTATTATTATTATTATTATTATTATTATACAGGAGGAGTAGACTGTAGTGTCCTGTCTATTATTATTATTATTATTATTATACAGGAGGAGTAGACTGTAGTGTCCTGTCTATTATTATTATTATTATTATTATTATTATACTGGAGGAGTAGACTGTAGTGTCCTGTCTATTATTATTATTATTATACAGGAGGAGTAGACTGTAGTGTCCTGTCTATTATTATTATTATTATACAGGAGGAGTAGACTGTAGTGTCCTGTCTATTATTATTATTATTATTATACAGGAGGAGTAGACTGTAGTGTCCTGTCTATTATTATTATTATTATACAGGAGGAGTAGACTGTAGTGTCCTGTCTATTATTATTATTATTATTATTATACAGGAGGAGTAGACTGTAGTGTCCTGTCTATTATTATTATTATTATTATTATTATTATACAGGATTAGTAGACTGTAGTGTCCTGTCTATTATTATTATTATTATTATACAGGAGGAGTAGACTGTAGTGTCCTGTCTATTATTATTATTATACAGGAGGAGTAGACTGTAGTGTCCTGTCTATTATTATTATTATTATTATACAGGAGGAGTAGACTGTAGTGTCCTGTCTATTATTATTATTATTATTATTATTATACAGGAGGAGTAGACTGTAGTGTCCTGTCTATTATTATTATTATACAGGAGGAGTAGACTGTAGTGTCCTGTCTATTATTATTATTATTATACCGGAAGAGTAGACTGTAGTGTCCTGTCTATTATTATTATTATTATTATTATACCGGAAGAGTAGACTGTAGTGTCCTGTCTATTATTATTATTATTATTATTATACAGGAGGAGTAGACTGTAGTGTCCTGTCTATTATTATTATTATTATTATTATACAGGAGGAGTAGACTGTAGTGTCCTGTCTATTATTATTATTATTATTATACAGGAGGAGTAGACTGTAGTGTCCTGTCTATTATTATTATTATTATTATTATTATTATTATTATACAGGAGGAGTAGACTGTAGTGTCCTGTCTATTATTATTATTATTATTATTATTATACAGGAGGAGTAGACTGTAGTGTCCTGTCTATTATTATTATTATTATACAGGAGGAGTAGACTGTAGTGTCCTGTCTATTATTATTATTATTATTATACAGGAGGAGTAGACTGTAGTGTCCTGTCTATTATTATTATTATAATACAGGAGGAGTAGACTGTAGTGTCCTGTCTATTATTATTATTATTATTATTATACAGGAGGAGTAGACTGTAGTGTCCTGTCTATCATTATTATTATTATTATACAGGAGGAGTAGCCTGTAGTGTCCTGTCTATTATTATTATTATTATTATTATTATACAGGAGGAGTAGACTGTAGTGTCCTGTCTATTATTATTATTATACAGGAGGAGTAGACTGTAGTGTCCTGTCTATTATTATTATTATACAGGAGGAGTAGCCTGTAGTGTCCTGTCTATTATTATTATTATTATTATACAGGAGGAGTAGACTGTAGTGTCCTGATTATTATTATTATTATTATACAGGAGGAGTAGACTGTAGTGTCCTGTCTATTATTATTATTATTATTATTATTATTATTATTATTATTATACAGGAGGAGTAGACTGTAGTGTCCTGATTATTATTATTATTATTATTATACAGGAGGAGTAGACTGTAGTGTCCTGTCTATTATTATTATTATACAGGAGGAGTAGACTGTAGTGTCCTGTCTATTATTATTATTAAACAGGAGGAGTAGACTGTAGTGTCCTGTCTATTATTATTATTATTATTATTATTATTATTATTATTATTATACAGGAGGAGTAGACTGTAGTGTCCTGTCTATTATTATTATTATTATTATTATTATTATTATTATTATTATTATACAGGAGGAGTAAACTGTAGTGTCCTGTCTATTATTATTATTATTATTATTATTATTATTATTATTATACAGGAGGAGTAAACTGTAGTGTCCTGTCTATTATTATTATTATTATTATTATTATTATTATTATTATTATACAGGAGGAGTAAACTGTAGTGTCCTGTCTATTATTATTATTATTATTATACAGGAGGAGTAGACTGTAGTGTCCTGTCTGTTAATAATAATACACATTTTTATTCATATTATTCTTAGTATTTTCTTTCTTGTTTTTAAGGTTTATAAATCTTAGATTTTTTATTATTTGTCCTTTTTTTCTCCTCAATTTACAGGAAAAAACAAAAAACATAAGAGCAAAAAATTCCTCCCAAATGCAGCCGTTCCGTCCCCTGAAGACAACAATCGTCCTTGAACTCGGTGCCTGATCCCTCCAGACGTCACCCAGACAAGTGGGATCTCCTCTCCGTCCTGTCTGCGACGTCTCCTCCACTTTACTGGATCTTCTCTAATCCCTATAAGACCTTGTCAGACAGGTAACAGGTGACCTCACCTCCGCCGGCACAGCTCTGCTCCATCCTAGAAGACCCAGAGCCGAGGACACTGCCCCATCTGAGGCTGTATCCAGGGGCCCAGACACACTCATGGGGCCCCAAGACAAACCCATGTGGAGGGGACTCTGGGGCCACTCACAAATAACCTATTATAGAATACGGGGAGTATGGGGGGTTCTTTATAGATGGAGGGCGGACCCCACAATCACCTCCTCAGGGGACCCAAGATACTGAAGCCAATACTGGTGGGACCTAGAGGCGACTGGGGGTCCTTCATGTTTCTCCTGGTTCACAGATTGTTCTAGAAAAGTCTTCACTAACCTGGAGATTTCCAGCCGTAGCTTCACTACAACCCCCATCATCCTCTAACCAGGCCTGTCTGTAGAGTATACGCTCTCCTCATTGTAGAGGACCCCCCCCCCAGTAGTCAGGTTCTGGTCCATAATGGTCACTTTACAAGTCACTGGAGCCATTACGTTGCTTTACATGCAATAAAAGAAATACAAATAACTACAAATAACTACAAAGAAATACAAATAACTACAAATAACTACAAAGAAATACAAATAAATACAAATAACTACAAATAACTACAAAGAAATACAAAGAAATACAAATAACTACAAATAACTACAAATAACTACAAATAACTACAAATAACTACAAATAACTACAAAGAAATACAAATAAGAAATACAAATAAATACAAATAACTACAAATAACTTCAAATAACTACAAATAACTACAAATAACTACAAATAACTACAAATAAATACAAATAACTACAAATAACTACAAATAAATACAAATAACTACAAATAACTACAAATAAATACAAATAACTACAAATAAATACAAATAAATACAAATAACTACAAATAACTACAAATAACTACAAATAACTACAAATAACTACAAATAAATACAAATAACTACAAATAACTACAAATAAATACAAATAACTACAAATAAATACAAATAACTACAAATAACTACAAATAACTACAAATAAATACAAATAACTACAATAACTACAAAT
>NW_026608574.1:277500-387500 GCF_029499605.1 Hyla sarda | reverse complement strand
CTGGCTGCTATATAAGGGACTGCTTGAAGATCCTCTTCCTCTTTCTTTATGCGAATTGCATGACCGTCACCAGAACCACGGAACGCCGGAATCCGGGACAGCTCCTCCTTGGTAACTCTGAACCTCCGGCCAACAGGACCGAAAACCGTGAACGAAACTGTTAAGGAACAATTGCAACAGAATATATCAGGCTGCACCGAAACACCGCTGTCTTCGTCTTCTCCTTTCAATACCCTGGAAGGAAAAAACAAAACACCATAACAGGGAGGGTAGGGAGGGAAGATACTCGCCTCCTGTCTTCATATAACTCATATTTTCCGTCACGTTAGCTAGGAAAATCTCTATTTATATATCAGACAGGAGGCTCATATCTTGCAAGTTTAAAGCTAACAGTGCTTACATACAGAAATAATAACAAATATGTCATAGAACAGACACAGAGACGTGTGTTTGAGGTCTAAAATAAAATTGCCGAAAAGTCGTCTCGGACGACCAATCAGCGGCCAATAGAAGATCCGAAAGTGAACCTCCTGAAGTGACCACCTTGGTGGCCATAGCCCCTCTAGAAGAGTGGGCACCAAAAAGAGAGATATCGATCCCAGCCATTTCCATGGCCGACCTCACCCACCTGGCCAAAGTGGCCGAGGATACCGGAAGATGAGGTTTGACATATGATATCAACAACTGATTGTAAGATTCAGATCTCAAAGTCACGGTCCGCGACTCATACGATTGTAGACAGCGTACTACACACAGACGTGGGTGATCAGGAAAAAAGGGATAGAAGACGGATTGAAGTCCCGTCTTAGTCCTACGAACCACCGAAAACCGTACCCCTTCCGGTGAAAATTGTCGCCTGGAAATATCCAGCGCCTTTACATCCGACACCCGTTTTATGGATACTAAACATAACAGTGTAGTAAGCTTGATGGATAGCAACTTTAAAGCGAGTGTGTCATTATCCTCCCAGGAGTAAAATAAATCCAACACAAGGGAGACATCCCAAGTAGACTGGTACCTAGGACGGGGAGGACGTTTAAATCTTACGCCTCGTAAGAGTCTACATACCAAAGGATGTTTGCCCACCGGTAACGCATCCACCGGGCAATGATACGCCGATATGGCGGATCTGTAGACATTTAGTGAACTGTAGGATTTCCCAGACTCAAAAGAGTCTGCTAAATAATTCACTATCACTGAAACAGGTGCATGAACGGCATCAACTTGCCGTCTATCACACCAACGAACCCACAATGCCCAGGCTGATCGATATGCCGATCTAGTCCCTGGGGCCCAGGCCAAGGCAAGGAGGTCTCTAGCCGATTGCGAAAGGTCACCACCGGCATCCGGGACCCCGAAACCAACCACGCGAGGAGTGGAAGGTTGCCCTCCAATATCAGGGGATGAGGACCCTTGGTTGGGTTCGTGAGAAGGTGAGGCGATTGAGGAATCAAACGAGGATAGTCGATCGCCATCCCTAAAAGAAGGGGGAACCATGGTTGCGTTGGCCACCAAGGGGTGACCAACACCACCGTCGCCTTCTGACTCAGTACTTGGAGAAGAACTTTGGTTATCATATTGAATGGGGGAAACGCATAGTGCGTCCCCAATTCCCATATCTGACGGAATGCGTCCACTGCGGATGCTTCCGGATCCGGCCTCCAGCTGTAAAAGCGAGGCAGTTGTCGATTGAGCCGGGATGCGAAGAGGTCCGTGTGTAACGGACCCCAAAGAGACCTCAAAGTCTGAAAAATAGATCGTTCCAACATCCAATCGCTGGAATCCTTCAAATAGCGAGAATTCCAATCTGCTACGATGTTGGACACACCAGGAAGGTATTCTGCAATCGGGATGATGTCCCGGGATAAACAGAAATGCCAGAACGTGGACGCGATGTCCGCCAGCACTCTGGACCTCGTACCTCCCAGGCGGTTGACATATTGAACCGCCGCCACATTGTCCATGCGTACAAGTACGCAACAATTGGAATGGTGAGGGAGAAAGCTCCTGATAGCGAAGAATGCTGCCAAGAGTTCCAAGGCATTGATGTGGAGAGAAGACTCCTCTGCGGACCATCTCCCTCCTGTGGTGTCTTGCCCGCAGCGAGCTCCCCAACCGTGGCGGCTCGCATCGGACTCTATTATGACGTCCGGGCAGGCATTGAAGATAGTCCTGCCGTTCCATTCGACAGCGTGTCGAAGCCACCACTGCAATTCCTCTACAACTTCCGGACCGATGGTAACTTCGTCCGCATAGCGAAGACCCCGGCGAAGGTGAAGAGCTTTGAGCCGCTGAAGGGCCCGATAGTGAAGAGGGGCCGGAAAAATCGCTTGAATAGAGGCCGATAATAGGCCCACAATGCGTGCAATCACCCTCAGTGATACTCGACCTTTGCGCAAAGTCGCTCTGATTTCCTTGCGAATCAAAGCCAACTTGGATGTTGGTAACATCAAGATGGCTCGTTGGGTATCCACTAGGAAACCCAGGAACTCCATCTCCTGCGCGGGAGACAGAACCGATTTTTTGTGATTGATGAGGAATCCCAATTCCTCCATCAACGAAAGGGCCCATTGGCTGTGAGTCACAGCCTGTGCCCTGGACCGGGCCATGATTAGTAGATCGTCCAAGTAAATAATAAGTCGTACCCCCCTGCTCCGGAGAGCCGCTATCACCGGTTTCAGTAACTTGGTGAAACACCAGGGGGCCGATGACAATCCGAATGGAAGGCAGGTGAACTGCCACATTCGGTCCCTCCATAGGAATCGTAGGAATCTTTGAGAGGTGTGATGAATGGGGACGGTAAGATATGCGTCCTTCAGATCGATTTTTACTAACCAGTCTCCTGGCCAGAGGAGGTCGCGTAACAGATGGATCCCTTCCATCTTGAAATGACGGTAAGTCACGTGTTGATTCAAACCTCTCAGATTTATCACCGGGCGGTAACCGCCATCTTTCTTCTTGACCAAGAAGATGTTGCTGACAAATCCGGGGGAGAATGGGTCTACTTCTTGTACTGCTTGTTTTGACAAGAGCTCCTGGAGCTCGTTGTCTATGAGCGCTACGTTCTGCGCGGAGAATCGTATGGGTTGAGGTATAACATTCAACTCGGGAAGAGATTGGAATTCTATCCGGTAGCCAGCTACCGTATTGAGGATCCAAACGTCTGCTGTAATCGTGGACCAGACGTGGAAAAAATATCTTAGCCTGCCCCCCACCAATGTGTATGGAATTGAAAAGGTACTCACCGGTCGGTGGGCGGGATCTGGGGAATCCGCGACCTCCACGTCCTCTCCATGGTCGCCCTCGAGGGGGAAAGAAAGGGGCCGGTTGGACCACGGGCAGAGCATATTGTGGTTGAGCAGGAGCAAATTGTTGCTGTGCCGGTCTAATGTAGGGCCTATATGGGGCATTGCGGCCGGCAGATCGGCCTCTGCTTCTACCGGCCTTGCCGAAAACCTTACCAGGTTGGCCCGTCTTTTTTAGAGAATTTTGAGCCTTATCTAGGCTGGAAAACAGGCTGACAAATTTGTTAATATTTTTAATGAGGTCGTCTCCAAATAAGAGACCTTCAGCGGAGGGACCCGGCTCATTCTCCGCTAAGTGGGAGAGTTGCGGCTCCAGTTTCATCAGGATGGACCGTCTCCGTTCAGTAGAACAGGCCGTGTTCGCACTGCCCAGCATGCATATAGCACGTTGGGCCCAGCCTCTCAGTTGCTCTAGGTCTACTGGTTGGGCGGTGGATGCCGCTTGCTCTGAAAGATTTAATATCTTTGTGAGCGGGCCGAGAAGATCAAGAATACGGTCTTGGATCGACTTAAATGATCTCTCAATCCCCTTCTTTGAATACTTTCCTGATCGTGTCAGGTACTTGAGGAGAACCGGATCTATCTCCGGCGTGACCGCAATCTTCTTGGTTACACAGGGTCTGGGGCACTCAGCCCTCAATTTGTTACGGTTCGTGCGGTCCAAAGCCCGTCTAGTCCAATATTCTACATATTGTGCTACGTGTGGTAGCGGTGCCCAGTCTCCGGAGCGTGGGTGTGTGATCGCATCCGGGCTGAAAAGAGGTTGGCCCAGAGAATCTAGGATCGCCTCATTTGGCGTCTCTGGTTCGGCATCAGGACAATCAGCCGTAAACCCTGCATCTTCCTCATCAGAATCAGAGCCTGTGGCCTCAGCCACATCAGACTCGCCGGACGACTCGTCGGTAGACGTGACATATGAGTCCGGTTTCGTCCGCCGGGCGGACTTTTGCCCCTTACAAATTTTCTCCTTGGGGCCCAAGGGTCGAGAATGTACATTATGATGCGGGGTGCGACAGACCGGTTTAGGTTCTGTCTGGGGTACATTGTAAGCTTCCCCTGCCGGGGAGTCGGAATGTCCAGAGACATGTTTTCTTTTATGTGAGACCTTACCCCTCACGGGCACCTCTCTAGAGGTAGAGGCTAAAGGATTATCACAACTCATATTTGCAGCCAGAGCTGCCTGAATGGACTTGTTAATCAAGTCTTGTATTTGGGTCGCAGACATGATCTGAGAAGCCTCAATCTCTATGCCCTCATTAGTCTGGCCAGGCAGAGTAGAGAAAGGGACTGAGGGTTTTTCACCAGCCATGATAGACAGAGTAGGGAAGTTATAAGAACTTTAGCAGAAGCTACAAGTAGCCAACTGACTGTAAAATAATAGTAGTTCTGTTTATAGGAACTAATGCTACTAGCTATTATTAATAGTAAACTACCTGAAGGTACTAAAACTGGGACCGGACCTATAATGCTGGCGCTCCTCTCACCGCTCGCACAACACTGGCGACTGGGAGAGGAGGAGGGATCCAGCAACCAGCGCTTACAGCCGTAATCTCGCGAGACTACGGCTGTAAGACCTGTGATAGGTCGCACGGAATCCCGGAAGGCGTGTCGCAGGGTGCGCGTCACCCGGACACGCCCCCTGAAATCGCGAAGCCCGCGAAGGTGTCGAGCGGCGGGAAGAAGGTAAAAGACGGCGCGAATAGAAATTAAGATGGCGCCTGTAGAGGGACAATACTAATAGAGGTAAATACAGAAATATGACAGGAATCGCTGCTAGAGGTAGCGAAAGCTTAGAAATACAGAGTATGAGAAAAAACTAGGTATCAAGAGAGAAATAGGTATATATATAAATATATATACCCCGAAAAATTAGTAATATTAGAACAACAGAGAAAATAACAGCCGGAGTATACAGGGCATAATCCTAGATACCCTGAATACACCCGGAATCACAATTAATACACATTAATATACAATGAATACACAGAGAATATACTTAACTTGCTGCCATGAGCAGAAAGAAAGAGGAAGAGGATCTTCAAGCAGTCCCTTATATAGCAGCCAGCATGCTGGGATAGGAGGAGGAGTTCACAGGGGACTGCTGGGATATGTAGTTTTTTAAAAAAGATTTTATTAAATACGTTTGTATAAAATTTTTCTGCTATGGGCATTAATTAAAGAAAGATTAATGCAAGATATGAGCCTCCTGTCTGATATATAACTCAGGAACAGTACAGGATAAGTAATGTAATGTATATACACAGTGACCTCACCAGCAGAATAGTGAGTACAGCTCTGGAGTATAATACAGGATATAACTCAGGATCAGTACAGGATAAGTAATGTAATGTATTTACACAGTGACCTCACCAGCAGAATAGTGAGTACAGCTCTGGAGTGGGAGCCAATCAGTTGCGGGTGTGGTTCTGCTTCAGTTCAGCTGTGTAGTGTCTGCTGTGCCTCCTGAGCTCCAGGGAATTACCACCTGTTCCACCTGGGACCTGCTTTCTCCTCCCCAGGGAGGGAGTGGGTTTCCAGGGATGAGTGAGGGAGGCGAGGCCCAGGCTTCTGCCTCCCGGAGTAGGCCGCAGGGAGGCAGGAGAGGCCAGCAAGCGGCCTGTACATCAGAAGATCTGGGGGTTAGGCGATCCACCCGGAGTCGCAGCAATGTCACTCCAACACCCCCCACAGAGGCAAGAGGCCGAAAGGTTTCTGGAAACGAGGATCACAATTTGGGAAAGCTGGGTGCTGCCAGCAGAAAGCCAAGGTCATCTGGAGGAAGGCAGAGTACTCACGGAGGTGAAGCCGACCTCAGTGAGGAAGGCTGGGGAATGCTGAGGACCCGGGAGTCTATTTCCACCTATACTACCCGGGTCGTAAGTCACCTCCGTGAGTATGAAGACGCCAGGAAAGCTGTGAGGAGGCTTCAGGAGGAACTTCGCCATGTCCGTTCTAGGCTGGAGGTTACCCCAAAGAAGAAGAAGCCTGAAGTCCAGGCACAGATAAAAGGTCTGATGGCTGAAATAAATGCTTTGGAGGAAAGAAAGGAGGAATTGCTGGAGATGAGTGGACCATTTAAAGAAAAGCTGAAAAATCAAGAGCGTTTCAGAGATATGGATGAAAAGAAACAGAGAAGGTTGATGGGGCTGCAACCTGAGAGCCAGGTGGATGATGAGGAGGAGATAGAGGGAGAACAACAGCCAGATCCACCTGGTGGCCTGTCGCAACAGCAGCAGGCCCAGTACAGTGGGCCCCCTGCACAGCAGCCAGCAGTATCACCTGCCGACTCAGGGGAAGACAGTGACAACAGCTACCAGGGAGGGGCGCTAATGGCCCAGATACGTATGCTGGAATCCCCAGTGTGTCCTCAGAATCTGGTGTTCGGAGATGAGCTGCCAGATGAGGCACCTGGGGGTAAGAAAAAGAAGACCAAGCCAAAGCAGCAAGAAGTGGTGAGTTACATCTACACCCCCCTCCCTGTAAACCCTGAGTCGGCCGCAGGGTCAGCTCATTGTGCAAGCCCCGTTACCCAGCCCAGCCCGTGTTCTGTGGTGGACTCGGTGCAAAGGAGCGGGGAGAGTACAGGTACTAAAAGGGCGCAAAACTCCATGCCTGTTTGTAGTAGCAGGGATGGAGTAGAGAAGGCACTGGCCGCAAGGCCGGACAGTGAGGGCAGCCCAGCAGTGGGCATAGAGGCAGACTCCGGGGCTGTGGTTCGCTCCCCTGTGGGAGGGGGGGGTGATTCAGTGCCTGAGGTAGTCGCGGTGACTACAGATGTAGCAGACGCTCCCAAAAGAAAAGAACAAATCTTATTTTGTATTGGCGCCGCTGATCCCATTGATCAGCGGCGCCCTGATAAGACTGGAGAAATTGCTGATGAGGCGGAGGGCACTAATAAGAACAGGGCTGGGGCCTCCTCTAGACTGGGTAAGCATGCTGCCCGGTCCCTTAAAGGGCCAGCGGAGGTTGTCCCAGCTCTAGTGCCCCGTGATGCCGAGGCAAAACGGAATGAAAATGTATCAACATCACCATCATCATTTGCCGGTTTACCTGTTGCTGGTCCAGCCAGTGTGAGTGATGGGGTAAATGGGGTTGGGGGATGTATGACTGGAGAGAGGATGGAGATTGATGTTACTGGGGAAGGTGTTTTTGGGGGAGGTGGTGACCATGTTATTGGAGTTGGTGCTAATGTTGTCATTGGGGGTGGTGGGGATGTTGTCATCGGCAGTGGTGTAGGTGCAGGGTCTGGTCCGGTTGCCCCCCCAGTGGTGACAGACCATAGGAGTTATGCCAATGTCACTGCTGGGGGAAGTAGAATACTTTCCTCGTCTCCTGACTCTAGGGACGGTTTATTGCAGCGACGTCTCCTGGAGGCTCTGAAAAAGGGGGAAAGGTCGATTAATGTAGAGGGTAGAGCAGTTGATCTGTCCTTCTGGATAGAGAGACACGGTCTCTCTGCCTTCCGAGAGGAAAGAGGGGGCGATACTGTGTGGTCCCTCCCAACAGCCGGGGCAGGTAGTAACCGTAGGAATGTGGTCCGTCTTCGGTGGCAGGGCGAAGATATGTGTCCTTCAAGGACGAAAGTGGTTGAGCTCTTGCTAAAGATGGGCTTCAAGGCAGTTGATATCTTTGCCTTGATACATCCCTACGGTACTCCTGAATTCGATATCAGTTTTGTTCGGTCGGAGGGGCTTGAGCTTTTCTGGTCGAATTATGAATTGGTAAAGAATGAGCCCGGCTGGCGAGACTTTGCCATACAGGCATTGTCTCGCCAAAACGAAATCAAGAGAGTGACCGTTTTGACCCGTAACGAATCACTCTCTTGTGTTGACATCATCACCTGGTTAGGACGGTATGGCGAGGTAATGGGGGTCCCGCAGAAGAACAGGGATGAGTTTGGCATCTGGTCAGGAGCCTGGACGTTTTTGGTAAAACTTAAACGTTCAGGAAATACAGTTACCCATATTCCATCCTCTGCCTTTCTCGGTAGGGATCGTATCCAGATTTTCTACCGGGGTCAGCCGAAGCTCTGTCACAGATGTGGTGACCCCACACACTTCAGTGCAAACTGTACGGTGCAGAAATGTGCCTTGTGTGGGGGTGTAGGCCATCTTGCCGCATCTTGTGCAGAGATTAGGTGTCACCTGTGTGGTGACTTAGGTCACCCATTCAGTCGTTGTCCTCGTTCTTTCGCTAATGCAGTCTTGTCCCCAGCGGGTGAAGATCACGAGCCGGAATCTGCTGGGGGGGGGACTAGCAGGGGTGGAGGAACTGAGGGGTCAGTGAGGAACAGCAAGAAAAAGACACCAGCCCAACTAAGACGTCTTGATAAACGCCAAAGGGATAGGGTGATGGGGAAAGCCCGGGTTACCGGGACAACCTCTCATTCTGTCCCAGAGGCCAACCTTGCTGCTGAGACCCTGAGGGATGGCGAGCTGAATGAGGAGGTCAGGAGGATCCAGAATGAGGAAGGTGCCATCTCCTCAGATAGCGTGGAGGAGGATGATGGGGGATGGCAGAAGGAGACACGAAAGCGGGGTACAAGTAGGAAAAAAAGGGAGATTTAAGATCTTCTCCCACCCTGGTCCAGGTGCCACAGGAAGGCAAAACTGACTCCCCTCTGGTTGGCCTTTCCAATCGATTCCGACCCCTCAGGGACATCTCCTCCTCTTCTTCGGAAGGGGAGGATGAGGGGGAGGTGGCAGAGGAGCTTCCAGGGGGCGCCGAGTCCTCTTCCCCTGGGGAGGTTATGTCCTCGGGGGAAGGGACTGGCCTGGAATCCGGAAACGAGGAAAGTAAAACGACGTCTGGTGAGATGGACACTTCTATTTCTCTAAAGAGGGTGAAGAGTTCTTCTGATGTGGAGGGTGAGAAGGGGAGTGGGAAAAAGAAAGCTGTTTAACTCAATCACCCTTGATGGCGGCACCCTCTCCATTGACGCTGGCGTCCATTAATGTCGCCAGCATTAAGTCAGATACGGCTCGATTTGCTGCCTATGATTTTTTTGCCCATATTAATGCTGATATTTTATTTTTGCAGGAGACCAGGCTAACAGACATGTCATCTATCTACAAGGCTAAAAGAGAGTGGAGGAATGGGCCCTCCTACTGGTCTCTTGGGGCCGAGCCGTATAGCGGAGTGGCGGTCCTTTTTACCGCAGCGGTAGAATGCCGACGGGTTATCGAGTTAGAAATGGGGAGGTGCCTGATCTTAGATGTCCTCATGAGGGGACAAGAACTTCGCCTTATTAACATCTACGGCCCACAGTCTAAGTGGGACCGGAAGTGTCTCTTTATGAGGATCAAGCCCTATCTTTTTACAAGTCGGCAGGTGGTCTTTGGAGGGGACTTTAATGCTGTCACGAGGCCCCAAGACAGGGGAGGTGCCAGAGACAAGCTGACTTATGATAGCGTCGCCCTTAATAGCATAGCGAGTGAGGCTCGCCTGGTGGATGTCCACATCCGGCACACCCCAGGCCACGCGGGATTCACCTATCATAGGGGTAGTTGTAGGTCTAGAATAGACAGGTTTTATTTAAAGGAGGAAGCCGTCTCTTCAGCAGTGTCTGTTGTTGAGGTGGAGTTCTCCGATCACTGTTTAATTTTGTTTTCTCTGAATGTCACAGAGACCCCCCGGATGGGCAGAGGCTATTGGAAGCTGAATTCGTCTCTCTTGGAAGAAGCGGAGATAAGACAGTCCTTTGAGGATTTTCTTCAGAGCCAGGTACCATTGCTGGGCCTTTGTAGCAGTAAGTCAGAGTGGTGGGAGATCTTCAAGGAAAGGGTTGCGAGATTCTTCCGCCAGCTCTCGGGCCTCAGAAGCCTAAACAGGTACCGTTTGTACCAGGGCCTGAGGAAGAAACTTGAGAACCTTGTCTCGACTGGAGGTAGTCGTGATGATATCTCCAGAGTGAAGTCCTTGCTGATGAAGTGCCAGTACGATAGGCACGCATCTTTGGTTTTTGAGAGGGATTACGGGAAGTACCGCTCGCCCGACCCTTACAGAAACTGCAAGATGTCAGTGAATAGTAAAGTAGTCTCAGGACTGATTGATAGTACGGGATCCTTGAAAAGGTCCAGATCAGGGATCCTGGAGGTCGTCAGATCCTTCTACTCGCACCTCTTGGGAAGGAAGGATCTAGATCGAGATAAGGTATCAGCTTTCTTGGCTGAAACCGTCCCTGAACCAGGAGTAGACCCCTCTCTTGACGTTTTGACAGAGATGATCCGGGAAGAGGAAGTCAGGATGGCTATTGATGGGCTTGCCCTCAAGAAGTCACCCGGGCCGGATGGCTTAACATCTGAGTTCTATAAGACCTTTAAGGACACTTTGGTTCCCCTCTTGACCGCGGTTTTTAATGAGTGTCTATCCTCGGGCACTCTGCCAAAGTCAATGAGGAGGTCAGCGCTGATCATCCTGTCAAAGGGTAAAGACCCGTCCCACATTGAGAATTGGCGTCCCATAGCGCTTCTCAATGCGGACAGAAAGATTCTGGCAAAAGTGCTGTTTAATCGGCTGGTGGAGTTTGCACCCCGGCTCCTTTCGGGGGCTCAGCATTGCTCTGTTCCGGGCCGCAGTACATTCAGTGCTGTGCTCAGTGTCCGAGAGGCTGTGGAGCAGGGTAGGGCTGGCCACTGGAAGGGGTACTTGCTTTCCTTGGATCAGGCAAAAGCGTTTGATCGGGTTAACCATGAGTACCTCTGGTCTGTCCTTCTGAGATATGGCCTGCCAGGGGGGTTTGTTGATTGGCTTAAGACCTTGTATGTAGGGGCAGAGAGTTTCCCGCTTGTGAATGGTTGGATTGGCCGCTCTTTTGAGGTTGGGTCTGGCGTCCGTCAGGGTTGTCCTTTGAGCCCTTTGCTGTACGTGTTTGCAATCGATCCTTTCCTTAGAGGGATTGATTGTGGACCGTTGGCGGGGGTGAGAATGGACCTGGAGGTGCCGGATTCGGCTCTGAGGGCGGTAGCGTACGCTGATGATGTCACCGTGTTTGTCTCCTCACAAGAGGAGGGCAGATGGGTGATGTCAGAGGTGGACCGCTACTCGGAGGCATCCGGGTCAAAGATCAATCAGGATAAGTGTGAGAGTCTCTGGCTGGGAGGGGGAGATCCTGATTTTGATCTCCCGGACGCCCTTCCAGAGCCCCAGGAATCCGCAAAAGTCCTCGGCATCGAATTTGGTCAAGGGGATTACCCCAAACAAAACTGGGACAGCAGGCTTAAGATCGCCGCTCAGAAGGTAGATCAGTGGAAGGGTTGGTCTTTGACCCTCCGGGAAAGGGTTAACCTGATGAAAACTTTCCTGCTCCCTTTGCTGATATATCTGGGCAGTGTATGCATGTTGCCAGAACCTCTCTGGACCCGGGTCTACAGTGTGTTCTTCCAGATGTTATGGGGGAACAGACTGAACCTAGTGAAGAGGGAGGTTACTTACCGTACGAGGAGACTAGGGGGGTTGTGTATGGTCAACCCTGTGGTGTTCCTAGTGAATACCTTTCTTAAGACCAATATAGCAAACCTCTGGTCAGAGAGGGCTCCTCCGTGGGTATCCTCCTGTAGGGGATGGTTTCGGCCTTTCTTCCAGGAATGGGAGACAGGAGGGCAAGTGAAGGATCTTCGCACACCACACGGGCATCTCCCGGCTTATGCTACCCCGGTTCTGAAGGTTATTCGTCGGTGGGGTCTGGGGATGTGGGAGATTAGGACTCTGTCGAGGAAATTCCTTGACAAGAGGGTCCTGTCTTCTCATTTCCAGAGGCCATTGGCACTCAAGGACTGCCCAAGTCGGGATCTGGAGGTGGGATTAGAGCTTTTGAATTCTATCAGGATCCCCTTGAAGTTTTGGGACTTGACTTGGCGCTGCTTCCATGGGAAACTGTGTGTGAGGGACAATCTGAAGTGCAGGAGCTCTGATGACCGGGGATGTCCCCGCGAAGAGTGTGGAGGCATGCTGGAAAGCATGGAGCATTTTCTGCTTCATTGTCCCTTTAACACAGAGGTTTACAACAGGGTGGGCGCTTCCATTGGTTGGCCTCGGCTGGCCAGTCTCTCCTATGCGGAATGGGCCTATGGGGCATTCAGAAACCTTGGAGGCTGGGACCGGTGCACTTTATTCCTAGTCAGCTCAGTGGTCAGGTATTACACGTGGAACGCACGGTGTTTAGTGTCGACGCAGCGTAAAATCCTCCCTGTGGGTGAGGTGGTTAGGAACATTCTTGGTGACCTGGTGAAGGTGCGTTCTCTGGAGTACGAGAGGCTGGGTGCTGGCAGGGCCTCTCGTCTGTGGAGGGGCTCTGCCTTTAAAGTGCCTTAGCCTGTTGTCTCCCCCTGGTGGTGGGCTGATGCTGGCACATTAGTCTTTTTGTTTTGTGCTGTAGATATATGGTGATATAGGGCTTGCAGGCACTGAACTTGAGCTTTAGGGGTTTGTGTGATTGAAAAGCCTTATTGATGTTTGTTGTTTGGTTTGTATTATTTTGTATATATTTGTTTTGTTTGTACATTTATGTATATGTGTATATATGTATATATATATTGTATTTTTTTCTAGGGGTTGTGTCGTGTTGGGGTTTAGTGTTAGGTTGGGTGGTGGGTAGATGGGGGGAGGGGGGATTCTGTGTGGGACTTTTTATTTAAAAAAAAAAAAAAAAATCCTGGACTGGTTCATGGACGTCTGTTATCATGTACTGGGGGCATGGGATGCGGGACCAGCTCAGGGCCAAAAAAAAAAAAAAAAAAAAAAAAAAAAAAAAAAAAAAAAAAAAAAATTATATATAAAAAACATTGTATATTCGGTTTTTCTTATTGTGGTGTTTGTTGGTGGTTTGACACATATTTATTATATTTATTATTTTGGGTGGGGAAATGCAACCGGATCAGTTTTTAGTTATTATTGTTATTATTATTACTGTAAGTATTATTATTATTGTAGAGTGTTTAGTAGTTGTTGTTATTATAGCGGTGTGTTTGGTGAGAATGAGGCTGGACCAGAAGATACTTGGTTGGACATTTTTGGACTAATATGGACTCATTTTTGTATATATTATACAGGTGTATGTTGTTTGTATTATTGTTATGGTGATGTTTATTCTTTTTGTAATGTTTTATATTTTTTAATAAAAGATCTACAGGATATAACTCAGGATCAGTACAGGATAAGTAATGTAATGTATGTACACAGTGATCTCACCAGCAGAATAGTGAGTGCAGCTCTGGGGTATAATACAGGATATAACTCAGGATCAGTACAGGATAAGTAATGCAATGTATGTACACAGTGACCTCACCAGCAGAATAGTGAGTACAGCTCTGGAGTATAATACAGGATATAACTCAGGATCAGTACAGGATAAGTAATGTAATGTATGTACACAGTGATCTCACCAGCAGAATAGTGAGTACAGCTCTGGAGTATAATACAGGATATAACTCAGGATCAGTACAGGATAAGTAATATAATGTATATACACAGTGACCTCACCAGCAGAATAGTGAGTACAGCTCTGGAGAGAGGTTGGGTGTGTCTGAGCTCCTGCGACTACCAGCAGACTATCAGAGAAGCAGAGTTTTTCATCCGCCCCTACCCAGGTGTGTGGCAGGCGCCTGGGTAGGTTTTTCCTGCTATGGACCCCAGAATTCCATCATCCACTCCCCGTTTATGGCCGGCTGAGAGTGTGAGGGAGCATGCGACGGCCAGTAGCCAGGATGGGGTGAGGCGTTCAGCCAGGACCCACAACATCCCCCCCCCTCCCCCAGGTGTCTCCAGGCAAAGGAGTGCAGGAAAGGCTACGGTGTCTGGTTCCTCTGAACCCCAGCAATGGGGAGTAAAGGGGCCCAGAGAATCCCTGACTACCTTCGGATCCAGAATCCAGGCTAAGATGGCGGAATACGAACAACTCGGCAAACAACCCCGAGGCCTGAGGGAAGAGCTGAAGCTTGTGTCTTACCAGGCGGATACAGCAGCCAAGACCAAGAGAGCAGCATTCACTGCAAAGGTGAGAACATTAAAGAAAGAGGTGGAGGATCTGGTGCAGCTGAGGTCGGACATTGTGGCTGGAGCTGGATGATCAATAAGGAAAGGTTCTCCAACATGCGTGCCTCCAGAGGTTCAGAAAAACTGCATGATGACTGCCAGAGCGAGGAGGAGGAGATGGAGGAAGGTGATGGAGGTGAGGAGGGCAATGTGACTGGGGGGGATATGGACATGGGTTCTGTTGGTGCCACCAATGTTGCCCCTGACCCCCCACTTACCCTGAGTGAGGACTACATAATGGCAGCTCAGGTGGCCTTACCTCCCTCCAGCGAGGATGAGGACGGTGATGGCAGCGGCTTGGCGGATGGGGGTCTCCTGCGGGCAATTGTAATGCAGGAGTCCCCCACCCGTCTGGAAAATTTTTCTTTTGGAGAAGATCTGGGCCCAGAGGAGAAGAGGAGGAATAAAAAAAAAAGGACAAGAAGAGGAAAAAAACTGAAGGGCAGATAAAGTTTGTGTTTTCTCCCCTCCAGCAGTCTGGGCCGGCTGAGAAGTCAGTTCAGGGTGCTGGGTCCCCCAATCTGCCAGACCCCGTTTCTGTAGTGGAACGGGGCCAGCATGGGGGATACAGTAGTGCACCCAAAATGTCCGCGGGTGCTATAGAAAATAACGGGCACCCTCCTGTGAGGGGGGAGATTGTCCAGGCACCAGAAAATGGCGGCAGTTTCTCCCGTTCAGGGGGCGGTCCCCGGGTTGAAGTGAGCGGTACAAGTCCTGGCGCTGCAGGGCACTCCCCTGTGAGGGGGGGGAGTGTCCGGGCACCAGACCTTGGTGGTTCAGGGGGCGGTCCCCTATGTGCGGTTGGTACCGTTTCTGGCGCTGCGGGGCACTCACCTGTAAAGGGGGAGGTTCCCTGCACGTCAGCTGCTGTAGGCGGGGCAGGAGTGCGTCCGGAGGGACAGCTCCTGCCAAAATCCATGACTTCGTGTGAGGGGGCGGGGCCATCCATATCAGAGGCAGAGTCTGTGTCTGCACCCCAGAAGACTGGAAATGCAACCTTAGTCCTGAAACCGGCGACCCTTATACATAATGCAATAGACCCAGCCAGCCCAGCCTGTAATATACAGAGTGTAGGCAAGAGTGAAAGTGAGAGCAAAAATGTGTGGAAAAATGGTAATGTCCAGAGTGTGAGTTATGGTAGTGCGCATGGGAGGAGTTGTAGTAGCAGTGTGGATGAGGGGGGTGCAAGTGGGGTGCAAGAGAGGGGTGCAAGGGGAGTGCAAGAGGGGTGCAAGGGGAGTGCAAGAGAGGGGTGCAAGGGGAGTGCAAGAGAGGGGTGCAAGTGGAGTGCAAGAGAGGGGTGCAAGTGGAGTGCAAGAGAGGGGTGCAAGTGGAGTGCAAGTGGAGTGCAAGAGAGGGGTGCAAGTGGAGTGCAAGAGAGGGGTGCAAGTGGAGTGCAAGTGGAGTGCAAGAGAGGGGTGCAAGTGGAGTGCAAGAGAGGGGTGCAAGTGGAGTGCAAGAGAGGGGTGCAAGTGGAGTGCAAGAGAGGGGTGCAAGTGGAGTGCAAGAGAGGGGTACAAGTGGAGTGCAAGAGAGGGGTGTAAGTGGAGTGCAAGAGAGGGGTGCAAGTGGAATGCAGGTGAGGAGTGGTAGTGGAATGCCAGAGAGAGGTTTGACTGACACCTCAGCTAAGAACAAGGGTCCTGGTTTGGGATCTGGGTCAGGTCCTGGTTCGACTGCCCCCCCGGTAGTGGCTGCTTCTCCCAGAAGCTATGCCAGCGTCACTGCCGGGGGATCAGGGGGATCCCCATCTCCATCTGGCTCTGGGGGTCACTTGCAACAGCGCCTCCTGGAGGCTCTACGTAGGGGAGACAGGTCGATCCAGGTAGAGGGGAGGGGTGAGGTTGACCTGTCTTTTTGGATAGAAAGACACGGCTTAGGCGCCTTCCGAGAACAAAACGGGGAGGTGGTCTGGTCCCTCCCGACATCCGGGCAGGAAAGTGGCCGTAGGAATGTGGTCCGTTTAATGTGGAGGGGCGAAGATGCATGTCCGCCTCGGGGTAAGGTGGTTGAGCTCCTCCTCCGGATGGAATTCAGGGCAAGTGACATCTTTGCCCTGATCCACCCCTACGGTACTTCCGAATTTGACATCAGCTTCGTTCGGCCGGAGGGTTTGGAACTCTTCTGGTCGAACTATGAGGTGGTGAAAAGCGAGCCCGGCTGGCGGGATTTCGCCGTAAAGGCGATATCCCGTCAGAATCTGGCCAAGAAAGTGACCGTATTGACACGTAACGAGTCACTATCTTGCTATGACATCATGACCTGGCTCAGCCGATATGGGGATGTGACGGACATGCCAAAAAAGAACTATGACGAACATGGGATCTGGTCTGGGGCCTGGACGTTTTCCGTCAAACTGAAGCGTTCGGGGAGCACTGTTGCCCACATCCCATCAGCTGCTTTTCTTGGGAGAGACAGAATCCAAGTTTTCTACCAGGGGCAGCCCAAGGTCTGTCACAGATGTGGCAGCCCCACCCACTTTAGCG
The DNA here is from genome assembly GCF_029499605.1 of Hyla sarda. Classification (NCBI taxonomy): domain Eukaryota; kingdom Metazoa; phylum Chordata; class Amphibia; order Anura; family Hylidae; genus Hyla; species Hyla sarda. The sequence goes on along the minus strand of NW_026608574.1, from coordinate 370,678 downwards.
CAGCCTGTACTGTGCAGGTCTGTGCTCTGTGTGGTGGGGTAGGTCATCTTGCCGCATCCTGTAGGCAGATCCGGTGTAATCTGTGTGGTGTCTTAGGACACCCTTTCAGCCGTTGTCCTAGCGCCTTTGCCCGTGCGACGGTCACCTTGGCTGGGGAGAGCAGTAATGTTGCCTCAGCTGGGGAGGGCACGAGTGCGGGTGAAGGTGCAACAGGGTCAGTGAAGAGGAAAAGTCCCGCCAAGCTGAGGCGGGAGGCTAATCGCAGAAGGAGCAGGGAACTGGAGAGTTCCCATGTGGCAGGGGTAGCTTCTGACCCTGCTCCAGAGGTTAGTCCTGAAACTGCTGAGGCCCTGGAGGAGAATGTGCTGGATGAGGAAATGGGGAGAATCTGTGGAGAAGAGGGCAGCAAGGCCGATCTTTCCGATTCCTCCCACTATGAAAGTGTGGATGAGGAGGGTGAAGAGCGGCCAAAAAAGAAGGGCAATAAAAGGGGAAAGAAGAGGTCGGAGCCCTCTAGTCCCCGTGCTATGGACCAGGTCCCAAGCGGAAGCCTACCTGCCCCCCCTCTGATTGATCTGTCTAACCGGTTCTCTGTCCTTGATGACATCTTCTCCCCCTCTTTGGAGGGGGTGGTCGAGGATGGGGTACCTGAAGTGGGGGAGCCTCCGGGGGGAACTGGGCCCTGTCCTGAGGGGGCAATTTCCTCAGGGGATGGGGCCAAACCAGAGCCAGACGGAGATGGGGATTCAAAAATGGACCAATCAGAGTCTAAAAAAAGGCTAAAAGAGAAAGAAGCCTCCTCGTCTGGGGATGAGGGGGTAAAGAAAAGACATGAGGGGTTAGGGCCGTCTAACTCAATCACCCATGATGGCGGCACTCACCCCATTGACGCTGGCATCTATTAACTGTGCCAGTATAAAGTCTGATACGGCTAGATTCGCAGCCTTTGATTTTCTCGGCCGTGTTGAAGCCGATATTTTGTATCTGCAGGAGACCAGGTTGTCAGATCTAGCCTCCCTGGTAAAAGCCAGGAGAGAGTGGAGGCGCGGCCCCTCCCACTGGTCTCTTGCGGCTGAGCCGTATAGTGGGGTGGCGGTCCTTTTTACCGCTCCGGTTGAATGCAGACGGGTTATTGAGTTAGAAATGGGGAGGTGCCTGATCTTAGATGTCCTCATGAAGGGACAAGAGCTCCGGCTCATTAACATCTACGCCCCACAAACCAAGTGGGGCCGCAAAGATCTCTTTATGAGGATCAAGCCCTTCCTTTTTACTAGCCGGCAAGTGATCTTTGGAGGGGATTTCAATACTGTCACAAGGTCCCAAGATAGGAGAGGCTCCAATGGTCCGCTGGCTTACGATAGCATAGCTCTCAATAATATAGTTAGGGAAGCTCGCCTAGAGGACGCCCACATCCGGAGCCCCTCAGGCCACGCGGGTTTCACCTATCATCGAGGTAGCTGCAGGTCTAGAATAGACAGGTTTTCTTTGAAGGAGGAAGCTGTCTCTTCTGCAGTGTCCGTGGTTGAGGTGGAATTCTCCGATCACTGTATGATTTTGTTTTCCTTGAATGTTTCAGAGACCCCCCGGATGGGTAAAGGTTATTGGAAGCTGAATTCGTCCCTCCTGGAGGAAGCGGAGATAAGACAGTCCTTTGAGGATTTTCTTCAGAGTCAGGTACCTTTACTGGACCTTTGTAGTAGTAAGTCAGAGTGGTGGGAGATATTCAAGAAGCAGGTTGCGGGGTTCTTCCGCCAGCTCTCGAGCCTCAGGTCCCTGAACAGGTATCGCTTGTATCAGGGTCTGAGGAGGAAACTCAAGCTTCTCGTCTCGACTGGAGGTAGCCGGGAGGATATCTCCAGAGTGAAGTCCTTGCTGATGAGGTGTCAGTATGATAGGCACGCATCTTTGGTTTTTGAGAGGGATTTTGGGAAGTACCGCTGGCCCGACCCTTACAGAAACTGCAAGATGTCAGTGAGTAGTAAAATCATCTCAGGACTGATTGATAGTACAGGATCTCTGAATCGGTCCAGATCAGGGATCCTGGAGGTCGTCAGATCCTTCTACTTGCACCTCTTGGGGAGGAAGGATCTAGATCGGGACAAGATGTCGGCTTTCCTGGCTGAAACCATTCCTGAGCCAGGGGTAGACCCCTCTCTTGGCGTTTTGGCAGAAGAGATTAAGGAAGAGGAAGTGAGACTGGCGATCGAGGGGCTTGCCCCCAAGAAGTCGCCAGGTCCGGATGGCTTAACATCCGAGTGGTACAGGGCCTTTAAGGAGTCTTTAGCTCCCCTTTTGACTGTGGTATTCAATGAGTGTCTCTCCTCGGGCACTCTGCCTAGGTCAATGAGGAGGTCAGCCCTGATTCTTCTCTCAAAGGGTAAAGATCCTAGCCGGATTGAGAATTGGAGGCCCATAGCTCTTCTCAATACGGACAGGAAGCTTCTGGCCAAGATACTGTTTAATCGGTTGGTGGAGTTTGCACCCCGACTCCTTTCGGGGGCCCAGCACTGCTCTGTTCCAGGCCGAAGCACGTTAAGTGCTGTCCTCAGTGTCAGGGAGGCAGTGGAGCGGAGCAGTGCGGGTCTCTGGAAGGGGTACTTACTGTCCTTGGATCAGGCTAAAGCATTTGATCGGGTGAACCATGACTACCTCTGGTCCGTCCTTCTAAGATATGGCTTACCGTGTGCTTTTGTTAATTGGCTCAAGATCTTGTATGCAGGGGCAGAGAGTTTCCCGCTGGTGAACGGTTGGTCTGGCCGCTCTTTTGAGGTTGGGTCCGGAGTCCGTCAGGGTTGTCCTTTGAGCCCGCTGTTATACGTGTTCGCAATCGATCCCTTCGTCCGGAGGGTAGATTGTGGACCGTTGGCGGGAGTCGGGATGAGTCTGGCGGAGCTGGATGTCGCCCAGAGAGTGGTGGCGTACGCTGATGATGTCACCATCTTCGTGTCCTCGAGAGAGGAGGTCGATGTGGTGATGTCGGAAGTGGACCGCTACTTGGAGGCATCCGGGTCTAAGATCAATCAGGATAAGTGTGAAAGTCTCTGGCTGGCAGGGGGAGATCCCACGTTTGATCTCCCGGACACCCTTCCAGGGCCCCAAGAGTCAGCAAAACTTCTGGGCATCACATTCGGCCAGGATGATTATCCCACCAAAAACTGGGATGGTAAGCTCCAGGATGCCACTCAGAAGGTGGATCAGTGGAAGGGTTGGTCTATGACCCTCAGGGAAAGGGTACACCTGATCAAATCATACTTGCTCCCCTTGTTTATCTATCTGGGCAGTGTATGTATCTTACCAGAGGCTTACTACACTAGGATCTACAGCCTGTTTTTCCATCTGTTATGGGGGAACAGGATGAACCTAGTCAAGAGGGAGGTTACGTACCGCACGAGGAGACTAGGGGGTTTATCTATGGTAAACCCTGTGGTGTTCTTAACAAACACCTTCTTGAAAGCCAACATCGCAAACCTCTGGTCAGAGAGGGCTCCTCCGTGGGTACTCTCCTGCAGGGAATGGTTTCGGCCTTTCTTCCAGGAATGGGAGACAGGAGGGCAAGTGAAGGACCTCCGTACGTCCCATGGATACCTTCCGGCTTGCGCTACCCCGACTCTGAAGGCGATACGTCGGTGGGGTCTGGGAGTGTGGGAGATCAGGACCCAGTCAAGGCAGTTCCTTGACAAACGGGTTCTGTTGACCCACTTCCAGAAGCCTCTGGCACTCAGGGACTGCCCAGGTCGGGATCTGAGGGTGGGGTTGTATCTTTTAAACATGAAAAGGATCCCCCAGAAGTTTTGGGACTTGGCCTGGCGCTGCTTTCAGGGGAAGCTATATGTGAGGGACAATTTGAAGTGTAGGAGATCTGATGACCGGGGTTGTCCCCGAGAAGAGTGCGGGGACATGCTGGAAAGCATGGACCATTTCCTGCTTCATTGTCCCTTTAATATAGGGGTCTACAACCGCGTGGGAGCTTCCATCGGCTGGAGTCAACTTGCCGGCCTTACCTATCCGGAATGGGCTTATGGGGCATTCAGGACCCTGGGTGGCCGTGATTGGGGCACTTTATTCTTAGTCAGTTTAGTGGTTAGATACTACACGTGGAATGCACGGTGTTTAGTGTCTACACAGCGGAAAGTCCTCTCCGAGGTGGAGGTCTGTAGGAACATCACTGGTGACCTCGGGAAGATCAGGTCTTTGGAGTATGGCAGTCTTGGTACCAGTAGGGCTTCTCTCCTATGGAGAGGGTTTTGTTTTGATGTGCCCTAGGTACTAGACCTTTTGGGTAGAGTACCCTGGTTTTGGTTAGGGACAGTGATGTAGGGACAGGGTTAGGGTGATAGTAGGGTCAGTTTATTTTTAGGGATAATGGTAGGGTGAGAGGTAGGGTGCACTTAGGGAAATAATGTAAATTCTGTATGTATCAGGATTGCCATCCTTCTTCCTGGTGGTGGGCTAATGCATGTGCACCATAGCTTTTTGTTTTGTTTTCAGACGCTAAAGTTATGTAGGGCTTACAGGCACCGAACTTGGGCCTAAAGTGGTTTGTATTGTTTGTTTTTGTATATTATAAAGCTGGTTATGGTTAAGTTGGTTGGGAGGAGTTCTAGGTTGGGAGGGTATATTTGTGGGTGGTGGTGGTTGTTTGTTTTGGTGGACCTGGCATGGGTCAGTTATGGACTGGACATTGAGGACTATGGACTCTATGGACTCTGACCCATGTACAGGAGGGCGGGTGGTGTGGGTGAAGGGACAGTTTAGAGTAGGTTGTTTTATTATATTTGTAGGTGTGTTTTCTGTATATTTATAGGTGTATATAGGTTATATGTATATAGTATATATTGTAAATATTATAATTTTGTTGGTTTTATATCTTGGTTTGTGTATTATATAGTGTTTATAGTAGTGATAGATGGCAGTCGAACCAGTTTTTTTTTTTGTATTTTTGTATCTGTTGTGGACTTTTTTGGGTTGTTTTTAATATTATTTATTTATTTTTTTTTTAATTTTTTTTATTTTTTTTTTGTTAAAGCTAAGTATGCAATTTTATTTTTGGTTTTTGCACACTAGGTATGCATGCATGTGAGTGTGTTTGGTTATGTTTGGTGTAGTATTAGTATTTTTAGGAAAAGCTGGGCTGGCCGTTTAGGCAGGATTTTTGTTCTTGAAAAGTATGGGTTTATGTTATTTCATTTTGTTGTTTTCCATTATGGCAAAGTTGTGCTGGTTCTGTGTTTGTTATGATTTATATTTTTCTAATAAAAGATTTACAGGATATAAGTCAGGATCAGTACAGGATAAGTAATGTAATGTATGTACACAGTGACCTCACCGGCAGAATAGTGAGTGCAGCTCTGGAGTATAGTACAGGATATAACTCAGGATCAGTACAGGATAAGTAATGTAATGTATGTACACAGTGATCTCACCAGCAGAATAGTGAGTACAGCTCTGGAGTATAATACAGGATATAACTCAGGATCAGTACAGGATAAGTAATGTAATGTATGTACACAGTGATCTCACCAGCAGAATAGTGAGTGCAGCTCTGGAGTCTGGCCACTAGAGGGAGCATCTTCCTGTGAGTCTGCTGAGTGTGGAGGAAGTCGTTTGCTGGATTGTTTGGTGTGTGTGCGCTCTGAGCTCTGCCGTGTCATCTGTGCCGGACAACGTTCTTCCTTCCCCAGAGGGAGAGCGTGGGTTCAGGCATGAGCGAGGAGAGGAGAACCCCAACACCTGCCCCCCGAATCAGGTCCGCGGGGGGCAGGGGGAGCCAGCGACCAGGTGTGGAGGGACCAGCGTCAGGAAGTGCATCAGAGGTCTCCGGGTTGAGGCGCTCTGCCAGGAGGTGCAGCGATGCATCTCCAGCCACCCCTGAACCCGTAGAGACAAAGAGCAGCCGCAAGGCTGGCCCTGCAAGTTGTGGGACTACAAGTGCAAGAAGTTCCGGAAGCACAGGTACTGTGACAACAAGGCCTGACAATGTGGACTGTGATACTCCTCCTGGAGCAAAGCTAAATGCCCACGGATGTGTGGAGGAGGATTGGGGGATGCCTAGGGCCCGGGAGTCTGGAGTCCCCCATAACTCTCGTGTGGCAGAACACATCCGTGGATATGAGGAAGCAAGGGGCAGCTTGTATAGGCTCCAGGAGGAGGTACGGGAAGCAAAAGCCCTGATGGAAACTGCGGCGAAACGACAGAAAGCTGAGCTGTCAGCCCGGATTAAACAGCTGAAAAATGAAATAAGGATCCTGGAGAAGAAGAGAACTTTTATTTTAGAGAACAGCGGGCCATTTAGGGAAAAACTTTTAAATGAAGACCGCTTTCATACAATGGAGAGAGAGAAGCAGAGACGGCTGAGGGGGCTTCAGCCACGGGTGGAGGAGGAAGGAGACGCTGCGGAGGCCGATAATGTTGAGCCAAATCCACCCGGGGGTCTGCAACATCTGACCCCATACAGTGGGCTCCCTGCAGGGCAAGTGGCGATGTCATCTGGCCGTGGCTCTGGCGGTTCGGGGGATGAGAGCAGCACCAGTCACCAGGGAGGGGCGCTGATGGCCCAGATCCAGCTCCTGGAGTCCCCAGGTCGCCTCCAGGACTTCACGTTTGGGGATGAGTTACCGGAGGAGGCACCTGGGGGAAGGAAAAAGAAGCTAAAGAAGACCAAGCTCCAGGAGCAGGTAACATTTGTATATACCCCCCTCCCTGAGCCCCCCAGACTGGCCGCAGGGTCAGCTCACTGTGTGAACCCCATTTCTCAGCCCAGCCTGAGTTCTGCTGTGGACTCAGTGCAGGAGAGTGGGGAGAGTATGGAGTCTAGTGTGGCGGTGAGCTCCATCGCTGTTTGTAGTAACAGTGGTGGAGCAGACAATGTATCGGCTGTGAGGTCGGACAGTGATATTTGCCCAGCGATGGGCATGGATGGCTCTGGCACATTGGGCTGCTCCCTAATGGGAGGGGGGGGCGACTTTGTGCCAGAGTCAGCTGCGGGAGCTCCGGTGGCTCTGAACGTTGACACTGCTGTTCCTTTGGAGCAGCGGTGTCGTCGTGAAAGAGCTGCTGGGGCCAAGATGTCTTCGCCTCCCAGAAAGACTGGACTAAAACCTTTATTTTGTATTGGCGCCGCTAATCCAGAACAGCGGCGCCCAGGAGCAGAAAACTCCAGTACTGATGAGGCGGAGGGTACCAGTAAAAACAGGGCTGGGGCCGCTAATAAACAGGCTAGGCAGGCTTCCCGGTCCTTGTATAAAGGACCGGTGGCCTGTCCTGTGGTGGTGGCTCCAGCTCTGGTACCCAGTGATGCTGATGGTACACTATCTGCACCAGAACGCACCGGTCCAGCCAGTATGAATGAGGAGATTAATGTTGGAGTGAATTGTAGTATGGGCTGTAGCACGGGTGGAGGTATGGGGGGCACATCAGCTAAAACAGGCAATAATGGTGTGAGTATGGATTATGTGGAGGAGGGTGGTGAAGGGGCACAGATTAGTGGTGGGGATGTAGGGCCTGGTCCAGTTGCACCCCCAGCGGTGGCAGCACCGGTACGCAGCTACGCAAATGTCACCGCTGGGGGGAGGGGGGCACCTTCCTCGTCTTCTGGCTCTGGGGGGGGCAATTTGCAGCAGCGTCTCCTGGGGGCCTTAAGGAGAGGGGAGAGATCAATCAATGTAGAGGGTAGGGAGGTTGATCTATCCTTTTGGATAGAAAGACATGGTCTTTCAGCCTTCCGAGAGGAAAGAGGGGGGGATACTGTGTGGTCCCTCCCAACAGCCGGGCCAGGTGGTCTCCGAAGGAATGTGGTCCGGCTGAGGTGGAGAGGCAGTGATACATGTCCTCCAAGATCTAAAGTTGTTGAGCTTCTGCTGAAGTTGGGCTTTAAGGCAGCTGACATCTACGCCTTGATACATCCTTATGGTACCCCTGAGTTCGATATCAGCTTTGTTCGGCCAGAGGGGCTTGAGCTCTTCTGGTCGAATTATGAGCTGGTAAAGAATGAGCCCGGCTGGCGAGACTTTGCCATTCAGGCGGTGTCTCGCCAAAACAATGTCAAGAAGGTGACCGTTTTAACCCGTAACGAATCACTTTCTTGTATTGACATCATGACGTGGCTAGGTCGGTATGGAGAGGTGGTGGAGGTCCCAAAAAAGAACAGGGATGAATATGGCATCTGGTCAGGGGCCTGGACGTTTATGGTCAAGCTTAAGCTTTCAGGAAACACCGTTACCCATATACCATCTGCAACCTTCCTCGGAAGGGATCGTATCCAGATCTTCTACCAGGGTCAGCCGAAGCTCTGTCACAGATGTGGTGACCCCACACATTTTAGTGCCAATTGCACTGTGCAGAAGTGCACTCTGTGTGGGGAAATAGGCCATCTCGCTGCATCTTGTGCAGAGATTAGGTGTCACCTGTGTGGTGACTTAGGTCACCCATTCAGTCGCTGCCCTCGTTCCTTTGTCAACGCGGTTGTTGCCCCGGTGGGGGTAAGCCATGAGGTGAACTCTGCTGGGGGGATGGCTGGCGGGGATGAAGGGGTGCAGGGGCCAGGGAAGAAAAGTAAGCAGAAGACGCCTGCCCAACTGAGGCGTCTCAAGAAGCGTCAAAGGGATAGGGAGATTCGGGAGTCACAGGAGCATCAGCCAGCTGAGGTGGCTTCTGATCCTGTCCCTGCGACCAGTGTTACTGCTGAGGCCCTGGGGGATAGTGAACTGGATGAGGAGACTGGAAGGATCCACAAAGAGGAGGATACTGTCTCCTCGCTGTCCTCCCATGGTGAGAGCGCGGATGAGGACAGAGGGAGATGGGCAGAAACAAAGCGGGGTACTCGGAGGAATAAGAAAAAGGGAGATTTAAAATCTTCTCCCACCCGCCAGATGCCAAAGGAAGGTACAACTGACCCCCCTCTGATTGGTCTCTCCAACCGGTTCCGAGCCCTCCGCGACATTTCCTCTTCGGAGGAGGAGGCTGGGGGTGAGGTTCCGGATGTTGCGGTGGGGCCCACAGGGGACCCTGAGTCCTCTCTCCCTGGGGAACCTATGTCTTCAGGGGGGGGGACTGGCTCAGAGTCAGGGGACGAGGAAAATGTAAATAAAGGGAAAATGGACACATCCATCTCACTAAAAAGGGGTAAACCATCATCTGATGAGGAGGGTGGTGGGGTGGATGGGAAGGATGGTGGGAAAAAGAAAGCTGTCTAACTCAATCACCCTTGATGGCGGCACCCTCTCCGTTGACTCTGGCATCCATTAATGTTGCCAGCATAAAGTCAGATACGGCTCGATTTGCAGCCTATGATTTTTTTGCCCATATTAATGCTGATATTTTATTTTTGCAAGAGACCAGGCTAACAGATATGTCATCTATCTACAAGGCTAAAAGAGAGTGGAGGAATGGGCCCTCCTACTGGTCTCTTGGGGCCGAGCCGTATAGCGGAGTGGCGGTCCTTTTTACCGCAGCGGTAGAATGCCGACGGGTTATCGAGTTAGAAATGGGGAGGTGCCTGATCTTAGATGTCCTCATGAAGGGACAAGAACTTCGCCTTATTAACATCTACGGCCCACAGTCTAAGTGGGACCGGAAGTGTCTCTTTATGAGGATCAAGCCCTATCTTTTTACAAGTCGGCAGGTGGTCTTTGGAGGGGACTTTAATGCTGTCACGAGGCCCCAAGACAGGGGAGGTGCCAGAGACAAGCTGACTTATGATAGCGTCGCCCTTAATAGCATAGCGAGTGAGGCTCGCCTGGTGGATGTCCACATCCGGCACACCCCAGGCCACGCGGGATTCACCTATCATAGGGGTAGTTGTAGGTCTAGGATAGATAGGTTTTTTTTAAAGGAGGAGGCCGTCTCTTCAGCAGTGTCTGTTGTTGAGGTGGAGTTCTCCGATCACTGTTTAATTTTGTTTTCTCTGAATGTCACAGAGACCCCCCGGATGGGCAGAGGCTATTGGAAGCTGAATTCGTCTCTCTTGGAAGAAGCGGAGATAAGACAGTCCTTTGAGGATTTTCTTCAGAGCCAGGTACCATTGCTGGGCCTTTGTAGCAGTAAGTCAGAGTGGTGGGAGATCTTCAAGGAAAGGGTTGCGAGATTCTTCCGCCAGCTCTCGGGCCTCAGAAGCCTAAACAGGTACCGTTTGTACCAGGGCCTGAGGAAGAAACTTGAGAACCTTGTCTCGACTGGAGGTAGTCGTGACGATATCTCCAGAGTGAAGTCCTTGTTGATGAAGTGCCAGTATGACAGACACGCATCTTTGGTTTTTGAGAGGGATTACGGGAAGTACCGCTCGCCCGACCCTTACAGAAACTGCAAGATGTCAGTGAATAGTAAAATAGTCTCAGGACTGATTGATAGTACGGGATCCTTGAAAAGGTCCAGATCAGGGATCCTGGAGGTCGTCAGATCCTTCTACTCGCACCTCTTGGGAAGGAAGGATCTAGATCGAGATAAGGTATCAGCTTTCTTGGCTGAAACCGTCCCTGAACCAGGAGTAGACTCCTCTCTTGACGTTTTGACAGAGATGATCCGGGAAGAGGAAGTCAGGATGGCTATTGATGGGCTTGCCCTCAAGAAGTCACCCGGTCCGGATGGCTTAACATCTGAGTTCTATAAGACCTTTAAGGACACTTTGGTTCCCCTCTTGACTGGGGTTTTTAATGAGTGTCTATCCTCGGGCACTCTGCCAAAGTCAATGAGGAGGTCAGCGCTGATCATCCTGTCAAAGGGTAAAGACCCGTCCCACATTGAGAATTGGCGTCCCATAGCGCTTCTCAATGTGGACCGAAAGATTCTGGCAAAAGTGCTGTTTAACCGGCTGGTGGAGTTTGCACCTCGGCTCCTTTCGGGGGCTCAGCATTGCTCTGTTCCGGGCCGCAGTACATTTAGTGCTGTGCTCAGTGTCCGAGAGGCTGTGGAGCAGGGTAGGGCTGGCCACTGGAAGGGGTACTTGCTGTCCTTGGATCAGGCAAAAGCGTTTGATCGGGTTAACCATGAATACCTCTGGTCTGTTCTTCTGAGATATGGCCTGCCGGGGGGGTTTGTTGATTGGCTTAAGACCTTGTACGCAGGGGCAGAGAGTTTCCCGCTTGTGAATGGTTGGATTGGCCGCTCTTTTGAGGTTGGGTCTGGCGTCCGTCAGGGTTGTCCTTTGAGCCCGTTGCTGTACGTGTTTGCAATTGATCCTTTCCTTAGGAGGATTGATTGTGGACCGTTGGCGGGGGTGAGAATGGACCTGGCGGTGACGGATTTGGCTCTGAGGGCGGTAGCGTATGCTGATGATGTCACCGTGTTTGTCTCCTCACAAGAGGAAGGCCAATGGGTGATGTCAGAGGTGGACCGCTACTCGGAGGCATCCGGGTCCAAGATCAACCGGGATAAGTGCGAGAGTCTCTGGCTGGGAGGGGGAGATCCTGGTTTTGATCTCCCGGACGCCCTTCCAGAGCCCCAGGAATCTGCAAAAGTTCTCGGCATCGAATTTGGCCAAGGGGATTACCCCAAACAAAACTGGGACAGCAGGCTTAAGATCGCCGCTCAGAAGGTGGATCAGTGGAAGGGTTGGTCTTTGACCCTCGGGGAAAGGGTTAACCTGATCAAAACATTCCTGCTCCCTTTACTGATATATCTGGGCAGTGTATGCATGTTGCCAGAACCTCTTTGGACCCGGGTCTACAGTGTGTTCTTCCAGATGTTATGGGGGAACAGACTGAACCTAGTGAAGAGGGAGGTTACTTACCGTACGAGGAGACTAGGGGGGTTGTGTATGGTCAACCCTGTGGTGTTCCTAGTGAATACCTTTCTTAAGACCAATATAGCAAACCTCTGGTCAGAGAGGGCTCCTCCGTGGGTATCCTCCTGTAGGGGATGGTTTTGGCCTTTCTTCCAGGAATGGGAGACAGGAGGGCAAGTGAAGGATCTTCGCACACCACACGGGCATCTCCCGGCTTACACTACCCCGGTTCTGAAGGTTATTCGTCGGTGGGGTCTGGGGATGGGGGAGATTAGGACTCTGTCGAGGAAATTCCTTGACAAGAGGGTCCTGTCTTCTCATTTCCAGAGGCCATTGGCGCTCAAGGACTGCCCAAGTCGGGATCTGGAGGTGGGTTTAGAGCTTTTGAATTCTATCAGGATCCCCTTGAAGTTTTGGGACTTGACTTGGCGCTGCTTCCATGGGAAACTGTGTGTGAGGGACAATCTGAAGTGCAGGAGCTCTGATGACCGGGGATGTCCCCGCGAAGAGTGTGGAGGCATGCTGGAAAGCATGGAGCATTTTCTGCTTCATTGTCCCTTTAACACAGAGGTTTACACCAGGGTGGGCGCTTCCATTGGTTGGCCTTGGCTGGCCAGTCTCTCCTATGCGGAATGGGCCTATGGGGCATTCAGAAACCTTGGAGGCTGGGACCGGTGCACTTTATTCCTAGTCAGCTCAGTGGTTAGGTACTACACGTGGAACGCACGGTGTTTAGTGTCGACGCAGCGTAAAATCCTCCCTGTGGATGTGGTGGTTAGGAACATTCTCGGTGACCTGGTGAAGGTGCGTTCTCTGGAGTACGAGAGGCTGGGTGCTGGCAGGGCCTCTCGTCTATGGAGGGGCTCTGCCTTTAAAGTGCCTTAGCCTGTTGTCTCCCCCTGGTGGTGGGCTGATGCTGGCACATTAGTCTTTTTGTTTTGAGCAGTTGGTTTATGGTAATAAAGGGCTTGCAGGCGCTGAACTTGAGCTTTAGGGGTTTGTTGTTTGGCTTATAGTGTTATATGTATTTGTTATTGTATTTATTGTTGTAGTCTATTTGTATACTTATGTATTGTATATATTGTTAGTCTGTGTATATTTTATGTAATGTATATATTGTATATATTGTGTGATGCCACCTGGGGTTTGGGTTTAGTTTAGGTTGGGTGGTGGGTTAAAAAGGGGGAGGGGGTTTGTATGGGACTTTTATATATACAGAAAATCCTGGACTGGTTCATGGACGTCTGGTAACATGTACTGGGGGCATGGGATGCGGGACCAGCTCAGGGCCAAAAAAAAAAAAAAAAAAAAAAAAAAAAAAAAAAAAAAGGGGTGTTATTTTGTTTGTGTTGGTTTTTATTATTTTGTATATATTATTATTGTTGTTGTTGTTATTCTTTTTGGTATATTACTGGTATTGGGTTTTTGGTATTGCAACTGGGCCAGGAAATTCACATTTAGTATTAGTGTATATAGTTTATTAGTATGGTATGGGTATTATGGGTATTATAGGAATATGTCTTTTGTAAATATTGTATATATTTGTTTGTGTGCAGGAATGAGTGTGTGGTGGACCGGTGTTGTATTTTATGCTATGGTGTTGGTTTTATGATCGTTATATTGATATGTTCTGTCGGATATGATATGTTTATGTTTTGTAATTTTTTTATTGTTATGTTTGAAATTTTAATAAAAGATCTACAGGATATAACTCAGGATCAGTAATGTAATGTATGTACACAGTGACCTCACCAGCAGAATAGTGAGTACAGCTCTGGGGTATAATACAGGATATAACTCAGGATCAGTACAGGATAAGTAATGTAATGTATATACACAGTGACCTCACCAGCAGAATAGTGAGTACAGCTCTGGAGTATAATACAGGATATAACTCAGGATCAGTACAGGATAAGTAATGTAATGTATGTACACAGTGGCCTCACCAGCAGACTAGTGAGTACAGCTCTGGAGTATAATACAGGATATAAATCTAGATTTTCCTAGCTTGTGACGGAAAATATTAGTTATATGAAGACAGGAGGCGAGTATCTTATGCATTATTCTTTCTTTAATAATGCCCATAGCAGAACTATTCAGTAATCAATTTAAAACAGAAAAAACTTCAACTCCCAGCAGTCCTAGGACCACAGAAGCCACTCCTCGTCTGTAGCCACTATATAAGGACTGCCCACATATAGATCCTCCTCTTTCTTGATGCGAACCAGAACCGCACAGAAGGCAGAACTCCAGACCGGTATCCTCGACGAACAGCAACCCTCGGTCTTTTAGCCCGGAACAGCAGAAACCCGTAGCAAAGGGAACTTCAGCTTCGTCCCAACGGGGACTATAGAGGAACCAACAACAGGAACCAAACAGGTCATCCGAACTCAGGAAAACCGCCTCTGCTTTCAATATCCTGCAAAGAGAACAAAGAATCGTAATAGGGTGGGTAGGGAGGGAAGATACTCGCCTCCTGTCTTCATATAACTAATATTTTCCGTCACAAGCTAGGAAAATCTCGATTTATATATCAGACAGGAGGCTCATATCTTATGCAAGTTCAAAGCTAACAACCAGCAATGACAGTAAGAACAATAACGACCAGAGTATTTACAAGACTGACATAGACACGTGGTCCTCCGGCCTGAAGTAGAAATGGCGAAAGGTGGTCTCCGAAGACCAATCGGCCGCCATCAATAAGTCAGAGAGGGAGCCCCCTGATGTGACGATTTTCGTAGCCATAGCGCCCCTGGAAGAGTGAGCTCCAAACAGAGACACATCTATACCTGCCATCTCCATGGCAGAACGTACCCAGCGTGCTAGAGTAGCGGAGGTAACTGGATGATGTGGTCTGACATATGAGACCAGGAGCTGAGAGAAATCCGGAGAGCGCAGATCCGCCGTCTGTGACTCGTACGCCTGTAAACAACGAACCACGCAAAGCCGTGGATGCGCGGGAAAAAATGGGTAAAAAACCGAGTGAATACCTGTTTTGGTCCTACGGACCACCGAGAATTTTACTCCCTGAGGCGAAAATTGTCGCCTAGAGATGTCCAAAGCCTTCACGTCTGAGACACGTTTGATGGATACCAAACAAAGAAGGACTGTCAGTTTATAAGACAACAGTTTCAGAAAAAGGTCGTCATTGTCCACCCATGAGGCAAACATATCGAGCAACCTGGAGACATCCCAGGTCGATTGATACCTAGGCCGAGGGGGACGTTTAAATTTAATACCGCGTAAAAGTCTACAAATCAGTGGGTGTTTGCCAATCGGCAAAGAGTCCACCGGGCAGTGGTAAGCCGCAATAGCCGATCGGTATACATTAATGGAGCTATAGGATTTGCCAGACTCAAAAGAATCTGCCAGAAAGTTTACTACTACAGACACAGGTGCATGTACGGGATCAACCTGCCGTTGATCACACCAACGAACCCAGAGTCTCCAGGCTGATCGATATGCCGATCTAGTCCCGGGGGCCCAGGCCAGGGCGAGGAGATCCCTAGCTGATCTTGAAAGGTCTTGATCCGTGTCTGAGATCCCGAAACCAACCACGCTAGGAGAGGCAGGTTGCCCTCCATCACCAGAGGATGGAGACTCCCGGCCGGGTTGGTGAGAAGGTGAGGAACTTGGGGTAACAGTCGGGGATAATCCACGATCATCCCCAAAAGAAGAGGGAACCATGGTTGTGTCGGCCACCAGGGTGTGATCAGCACAACCGTTGCCCTCTGGTTCGTCGTATGCAAGAGGACCCTGGGGATCAACTGGAAAGGAGGAAAGGCATAGTGAGTTCCCCTCGGCCAGAGGAGGCGGAGAGCGTCTACCGCAGACGCTTCTGGATCCGGTCTCCAGCTGAAGAAATGAGGCAGTTGGTGATTGAGGCGAGAAGCGAAAAGGTCCACGTATAACGGGCCCCAAAGGTGAAGCAACTGCAGAAAAATTGAACGATCCAGGCGCCAGTCGCTGGAATCGAGGAGGTAGTGAGAATTCCAATCGGCCACCGTGTTGGAGACCCCTGGAATGTACTCCGCTACCGGGATGATGTTGCGAGCTAGGCAAAAGTGCCAGAATTCCTTGGCCAGGTCTGCCAGGATCTTGGATCTGGTACCCCCTAAGCGGTTGACGTACTGAACCGCCGCCACGTTGTCCATGCGTAATAACACACAACAGTTGGACGAACGAGGCATGAAGCTCTTGACGGCAAAGAAAGCCGCCAGAAGCTCCAATGCATTGATATGCAGGTCGACTTCCGAGGCGGACCAAGTCCCTCCTGTGGAAATCTCGCCGCATCGAGCGCCCCAGCCAAGACGGCTCGCGTCCGACTCTATGATGACGTCCGGACGCGGGTTGAAAATGGCTTTGCCATTCCACTCGACAGCATGACGAAGCCACCAATGTAACTCCTCGGTAGCCGCCGGACAGAGGGGTACTTTGTCTGCGTACCTGAGGCCCTGGCGCAGATGCAAGATCTTGAGCCTCTGAAGGGCTCGGTAGTGCAGGGGGGCCGGAAAGATGGCCTGGATGGAAGCCGCCAGGAGCCCCACCAGGCGCGCCAGAATCCTTAATGACAAGCATCCTTTGCGCAAAACCGCCCTGATTTCTTTGCGGATCAGGGCTAGTTTGGACTTGGGGAGCCGCAGTAGTGCGCGATTGGTGTCCACCAAGAAACCCAGGAACTCCATTTCCTGAGCCGGGACGAGAACCGACTTTTCTCGGTTGACCACGAAGCCTAGAGTATGTAGCAACGATATTGTCCACGACATGTGAAGAGAGGCCTGAGATTTGGATCGGGCCATGATAAGAAGGTCGTCTAAATAAATGATCAGACGAACCCCCCTGCTCCTCAGAGCCGCCACCACCGGTTTCATCAGTTTGGTGAAGCACCACGGGGCGGATGATAGGCCGAACGGAAGGCACGTAAACTGCCACAATCTGCCCCTCCAAAGAAAACGGAGGAACTGTTGTGACTCCGGGTGTATGGGAACGGTAAGGTAGGCGTCCTTCAAGTCCACCTTCACCAGCCAGTCTCCTGGCAGCAAAAGATCCCGGAGTGAATGAATTCCCTCCATTTTGAAATGGCGATACATGACATGTTGGTTTAGGTCTCTCAGGTTTATGACCGGGCGGTAGCCGCCCCCTTTCTTCTTCACTAGGAAGAGGTTGCTTATGAACCCTAGGGAAGATGGGTCGGACTCCATGATCCCATGTTTGGACAGGAGATCTCGCACCTCGTTGTCTATGAGGCTCGCGTTTTGCTCCGAGAACCGGATAGGGGTTGGAATTACACCCAGAACCGGTAAGGACTGGAGTTCTAGGTGAAACCCCGCCACTGTCTGAAGGACCCACACGTCTGCCGTAATCGCAGACCAGGCGTGGGTAAAATACATCAGTCGCCCCCCCACGGGTATATGAGAAAGTGGATTGTATGGTACACTCACCGGTAGAAGGACGGGAGCGGGGGTATCCACGTCCGCCACGACTTCTCCAGGGTCGACCGCGAGGAGGGAAGAATGGGGATGGTTGGACCACTGGAACGGTGTAGGAAGGAGGAGCCTGGGAGTAATGGTATTGGGCAACTGGTCTGCCCTGTGGCCTGTAGGAAGCAGAACGGCCGGCAGATCGGCCTCTACTTCTGCCGGCCCGGGGAAAAATTTTACTGGACCCCGATTTTTTTAGGGAAGTTTGGGCCTTATCTAAGCCGGTAAAAAGGCCGACAAATCTGTTGACATCCTTCATCAAACTATCTCCAAAAAGCATGCCTGCTGCCGAGGGACCGGGTTCGGTCTCGGCCAAATGGGATAGTTGCGGGTCGAGGCGCATCAGGATCGACCGGCGTCTCTCGACTGAGCAGGTGGTGTTGGCAGTACCTGCCAGGCAAATGGCTCTCTGGGCCCAGCCGCGGAGCTGACGGACGTCCACGGGTTCCCCCGACGCCGCAGCATGCTCGGCTAAATTCAGGATCTTAGTGAGAGGACCCATTAAATCCAGGATACGCTCCTGTATGGTTTTGAAGGAACGTTCTATTCCCTTCTTAGGAAATTTACCCGATTTTAATAAGTATTTCATCAGGATGGGGTCCACCTCCGGGGTAGCCACCACCTTATTGGGGATAAAGGGTCTAGGGCATTCCGCCCTCAGCTTATTACGGCTGGACCTATCCAGAGATTTACGAGCCCAAAGCTCTACATATTGGGCCACGTGGGGGAGTGGAGACCAGTCGCCTGATCTCGGATGGGAGATCGCGTCTGGGTGAAAAAGGGGTTCACCTAGGGAATCCAGGATAATATTGCCCTGCATGGCAGGGTTGGCGTCGGTGTCGAGCGCCGTATCCCCAGCATCCTGTTCAATATTGGGGTCTGACTCGTAGTCCTCAGACTCATTAGAGGAACCCGAAGAGTCCTCAGTAGAGGAGTCTACATAGGAGTCGGGTTTTGTGCGCTTAGCGGACTTACGCCTCTTGCCATGTAACTCCCCGAGGCCCAGGGGTCGAGCGGAGTCAGAGGGATGCTGGGGTTGACAGACCGGGGTAGGGACTGTCTGGAGCATGTTATTATCTTCCCCTGCCGGGGAGTCAGAGATGTGCTTCCTTTTATGGGAAGCCTTGCCCTTTTTTACATGTGGATCTCCGCCATGAAGGGGAGCCGAGATATTGGAAACCTGTTGTTGCAGACCAGAGGGCATTATGGATGAGGCCAGGGCCGCTTGGACTGACTTATTAATTAAGTCCTGGATCTGGGTGGCAGTCATAAATTGTGCTGCATCCAGGGAAGGACCCTCCCCTCTGAGGGGGACAGATGAGGGTTCCTCAGCCATACTAACTTTAGGATATATGGATAAAAATAATTCAAACTGATAAGTGGGATAAAAATAACTGACCCAGGCACAGTTAAAAATCTAATAAGGCGGAATAAATTCCGTTAGATCTGGTATAAAGTACTACAACCTACTGACAGGACAGGCTCCGACCTCCACACCGATTAGCGTTGCACTGGCGCTGTGGTGTGAGGTAAGCCCGGAGTATATGAGCCCAGGGGACGAAGTCTCGCGAGACTACGTCCCTCTGGGTCCTGATTGGAGGTCGCAGAAGCGTCTCTCAACTAACTACACGCCGAACGCCGCCCCTTCCCGAGCGCGGGCCGCAATGAGAAAACGGACCAACCAGGGGAAGGGCTCCGCCCTAGTCCGCGCGCGCGAACTCGGACGGAGAAGAAGGTACAAGTAAAATGGCGCAGGGAAGGAGGGGGAGGGGAAGGTAGATACGGAGAGCGGACAAAGCGGCGATAGAGGAGAGGAACCGGCACCGGAAGATTTCCGGCTCTCACAGCAGAGAATACAGGGAAAAAAGGGGGGGACAGAAAATTCTTGCTCTGTGAGTACTCAATCAACTATGGGATAGTACCACACTAGGTCTCAAAGGTAAAATACAGTAATAAAAATACAGTAATAAAAATCGCCATATAAGTGAAACAGAGTAAATCAAACACATATATAGAGTATACTTATCTTAGGTCTGCTATGAGCAGAAAGAAAGAGAGGATCTATATGTGGGCAGTCCTTATATAGTGGCTACAGACGAGGAGTGGCTTCTGTGGTCCTAGGACTGCTGGGAGTTGAAGTTTTTTCTGTTTTAAATTGATTACTGAATAGTTCTGCTATGGGCATTATTAAAGAAAGAATAATGCATAAGATATGAGCCTCCTGTCTGATATATAACTCAGGATCAGTACAGGATAAGTAATGTAATGTATATACACAGTGATCTCACCAGCAGAATAGTGAGTACAGCTCTGAAGTATAATACAGGATATAACTCAGGATCAGTACAGGATAAGTAATGTAATGTATGTACACAGTGATCTCACCAGCAGAATAGTGAGTACAGCTCTGGGGTATAATACAGGATATAACTCAGGATCAGTACAGGATAAGTAATGTAATGTATATACACAGTGACCTCACCAGCAGAATAGTGAGTACAGCTCTGGGGTATAATACAGGATATAACTCAGGATCAGTACAGGATAAGTAATGTAATGTATGTACACAGTGACCTCACCAGCAGAATAGTGAGTACAGCTCTGGAGTATAATACAGGATATAACTCCGGATCAGTACAGGATAAGTAATGTAATGTATGTACACAGTGACCTCACCAGCAGAATAGTGAGTACAGCTCTGGAGTATAATACAGGATATAAATCAGGATCAGTACAGGATAAGTAATGTAATGTATGTACACAGTGGCCTCACCAGCAGACTAGTGAGTACAGCTCTGGAGTATAATACAGGATATAACTCAGGATCAGTACAGGATAAGTAATGTAATGTATATACACAGTGATCTCACCAGCAGAATAGTGAGTACAGCTCTGAAGTATAATACAGGATATAACTCAGGATCAGTACAGGATAAGTAATGTAATGTATATACACAGTGACCTCACCAGCAGAATAGTGAGTACAGCTCTGGAGTATAATACAGGATATAACTCAGGATCAGTACAGGATAAGTAATGTAATGTATGTACACAGTGGCCTCACCAGCAGACTAGTGAGTACAGCTCTGGAGTATAATACAGGATATAACTCAGGATCAGTACAGGATAAGTAATGTAATGTATGTACACAGTGATCTCACCAGCAGAATAGTGAGTACAGATCTGGAGGGTGTGGTCACTAGGTGTGTCTGTGTGTTGCTGAGCTCCTTAGACTCCAGACTTCCAGAGGAGAGAGGCTGATTTTTCCACCTGCTTTCCCAGGGAGGTGGCAGATTCCTGGGAAGAGCCTCCTGCAATGGTGCCTCATGGCTCCACTTCCCGTTCTAGGCTGGCGGGGAGTGGAGTGAAAACTTCAACAGCCATTGTTCCGGCCGGGAGAAGATCTGGCAGAGTCTGCAGAAATGCAGGCTCTGCTTCCCAGGCTACGGGTGCCAGCCAGAGATCCACAGGTGGAAGAGGGGCACGGAAAAGCAGTGTGGAGATGTGGTCGGAGAGTGGGCCTGGAGAGTCCAGTTCCACGTACTGCTCCCGCATGGCCGCAAGGTTTGCGGAGTATGAGCAGCGCAGCAAAGAGCTGAGGATGGCCAGAGAGGATCTGCGTGCGGCCCAGAGTCTGATGAGCGCCGGATCCAGAAAGAGCAAGCCAGAACTGAAGAGAAGGATAACATCACTGAAAGGCGAGATTGTGAAGCTGGAGGCGAGGAGAGCGGAGATACTGGAGGGGAGCGGTCTCTTCAAGGAGAAGCTGATCAACAGCGATCGGTTTGCCGCCATGAAATCCCCAGGTAAGGTGGAGGTGGATGATGGGGAGAGTAGTGGCGGCGAAGATAGTGAGAATGGTGGTGAGGAGGTAAAGGAGGAAGAGGAGCAGATGGAGGAAAGTGTGAATGTTGTAGCTGCTCCATGTGACACCCAGACCCAGGACAGCTACATTGAGGCTGGACAGGTGGCACTACCACCAAGCGAGAGTGAGGAGGATGACGTGGAGGGTGAGGCTGGGGGTCTGCTGAGGGCAATTGTGATGCAGGAGTCCCCAGCCCACCTCCAGAATTTGACCTTTGGGGACGAGGAGTGTGAGGATGTGGTGGTCCAGCAGAGGTCAAAAAAACGGAAGACCAAGGAGACGGTGCAATATGTGTTTGTCCCTTTCTAGCAGTCTGGGCCAGCTGCAAAGCTGGTTCAGGCTGCGGGCTCCCCCAAACTGCCAGACCCCGTTCCTGTGGTGGAGCGGGGCCAGCATAGGGAGTACAGTAAGGCGTCAGGAAAGGCTAAGGACGCAATAGTTGTGAAGCCCACCTATCCTGTCGGTAGGGAAGGGCAGGATGGGCTCATGCCGGGCAGCTCTGGCACTGCAGGACCGCCCCAGGGTGGCAGGGGGCGTGTCCAAGTGCCAGAGGCAAGTTACGCTGCCGTGTGCTCGGGGGGCGGTTCCCTGAGTACTGTGGGCACTACTGGCGCCGCGGGGCACTCCCCTGTGAGGGGGGGGGGGGAGTGTCCCGGTGCCGGGATCAGCGTCCGGCAATGGCGCCGTGGGAGGAGCTAGGGTGCACCCGGGGGGGCAGCCCCAGACTCAGGAGGCGTCATTGCCCAGTCGGGAGGAGGAGCCATCGTCAGCAGCATTGACCCCAGCAGCCAAGCCAGAAAAAAAAACTTTGGTTAAACCAGCCATACTACAACTCCCAGCCAGCCCAGAGTCAGTTAGGCAGAGTATGAGTGCAGGATGTGAGAATGCTGAGTGTAGTAGTGTTGTGGATGAGAGGAGTGTCAGTAGAGTGAATGTTGGTGGGAGTAGTGGTACGAATGGGAAGTCTGGTATGGATGGAAAAAAGGATGATGTGAATGGTGGTGTGAATGGTGGTTCTGGGTCTGGGTCTGGCCCGGCTGCCCCCCCGGCAGTGACTGCTCCTAGGAGCTATGCTAATGTCACTGCCGGGGGTCCAGGGGGGTCCCCGTCTCCGTCCGGCCCCGGGGGTTACTTGAAACAGCGCCTCCTGGAGGCTCTGCGTAGGGGAGACAGGTCGATCCAGGTAGAGGGAAGGGGTGAGGTCGACCTGTCTTTCTGGATAGAGAGGCACGGTTTGGGGGCTTTCCGAGAGCAGAATGGGGAGAGGTCTGGTCCCTCCCGACAACCGGGCAGGACAATAACCGCAGGAATGTGGTCCGTCTGATTTGGAGGGGTGAGGATGCGTGCCCACCTCGCGCTAAAGTGGTTGAGCTCCTCCTCCAGATGGAATTCAGGGCGAGTGACATCTTTGCCCTGATCCACCCCTACGGTTCGTTCGAGTTTGACGTCAGTTTCGTTCGGCCAGAGGGTCTCGAACTCTTCTGGTCAAACTACGAAGTGGCGAAGAACGAGCCCGGCTGGCGGGATTTTGCCGTAAAGGCAATTTCCCGTCAGAACTCGGTCAAGAAGGTGACCGTTTTGACCCGTAACGAGTCACTTTCTTGTTACGACATCATGACCTGGCTCGGTCGGTATGGGGATGTGACGGACATGCCCAAGAAAAACTTTGATGAGCACGGGATCTGGTCCGGGGCCTGGACGTTTTCCGTCAAACTTAGGCGTCCAGGGAGTACAGTTGCCCACATTCCGTCGGCCGCCTTCCTTGGACGTGATAGGATCCAGGTCTTCTACCAGGGGCAGCCTAAGGTCTGTCACAGGTGCGGTAGCCCCACCCATTTTAGCGCAGCCTGTACTGTACAGGTCTGTGCTTTGTGTGGTGGGGTGGGTCATCTGGCCGCATCCTGTAGGCAGATCCGCTGCCATCTGTGTGGTGTCCTCGGGCACTCTTTTAGCCGTTGTCCTAGCGCCTTCGCCCGTGCGGCGGCCGCTCCGGCTGGGGAGAGCTGTGAAGTTGCCTCGGCTGGAGAGGGTACGAGCAGGGATGGGGGCGCACCAGGGCTAGTGAGGAGGAAGGGCCCCGCCAAACTAAGGCGGGAGGAAAATCGGAGGAGGAGTAGGGAGCTGGAGAGTGCCCAAGTGACAGGGGTAGCTCCGGCCCCTGCTCCTGAAGCTGGCCCTGAAATTACTGAAGCCCTGGAGGAGGACGTGCTGGATGAGGAGATCAGGAGACTGGGCGAAGAGGAAGGCAATATGGCTGACTCTTCCGATTCCTCCCACTATGAAAGTGTGGATGAGGAGAGTGTAGAGAAGGCCAAAAAGAAAGACAAGGGCAAAAGGAAAGGGAGAAAGAAGAGGTGCAAGCCCTCTCTCCCTCGTACTGCGGGCCGGGTCCCAAGCGGAAGCCTGACTGCCCCCCCTCTGGTTGACCTGTCAAACCGGTACCTCGTCCTTGATAACATCTCCTCCCCCTCCTTGGAGGGGGAAGGTGAGGGCAAGGGGCCCAGGGAGAAAGAGCCTCTGGGGGGAACTGGGCCCTGTCCTGTTGAGGCACCTTCCTCGGAGGGCAGGGCTAGACCGGGGTCAGACGGAGACGGGGACCATATGGACCAGAGTGAGTCCAAAAAAAGAGGCAAAAGCGGTCCTGCCCTTTCTTCTTCTTCTGGGGATGAGGGGATGAAGAAGAAGGGGAAGAAAAAATAAAGGTGAGGCCATCTAACTCAATCACCCATGATGGCGGCACTCACCCCATTGACGCTGGCATCCATTAACTGTGCCAGTATAAAGTCGGATACGGCTAGATTCGCAGCCTTTGATTTTCTCGGCCGTGTTGAAGCCGACATTTTCTTTTTACAGGAGACCAGGTTGTCAGATCCTGCCTCTCTGGTTAAAGCCAGAAGAGAGTGGAGGCGCGGGCCCTCCCACTGGTCTCTTGCGGCTGAGTCGTATAGTGGGGTGGCGGTCCTTTTTACCGCTCCGGTTGAATGCCGGCGGGTTATTGAGTTAGAAATGGGGAGGTGCCTGATCTTAGATGTCCTCATGAAGGGGCAAGAGCTCCGGCTCATTAACATCTACGCCCCACAAACCAAGTGGGGCCGCAAAGATCTCTTTATGAGGATTAAGCCCTTCCTTTTTACTAGCCGGCAAGTGATTTTTGGAGGGGACTTTAATAATGTCACGAGGTCCCAAGATAGGAGAGGTTCCAATGGTCCGCTGGCTCACGATAGCGTGGCCCTCAATAATCTAGTTAGGGAAGCTCGCCTAGAGGACGCCCACATCCGGAGCCCCTCAGGCCATGTGGGTTTCACCTATCATCGAGGTAGCTGCAGGTCTAGGATAGACAGGTTTTATTTAAAGGAGGAAGCCGTCTCTTCCGCAGTGTCCGTGGTTGAGGTGGAATTCTCCGATCACTGTATGATTTTGTTTTCCTTGAATGTTTCAGAGACCCCCCGGATGGGTAAAGGTTATTGGAAGCTGAATTCGTCCCTCCTGGAGGAAGCGGAGATAAGACAGTCCTTTGAGGATTCTCTTCAGAGTCAGGTACCTTTACTGGACCTTTGTAGTAGTAAGTCAGAGTGGTGGGAGATATTCAAGAAGCGGGTTGCGGGGTTCTTCCGCCAGCTCTCGAGCCTCAGGTCCCTGAATAGGTACCGCCTGTATCAGGGTCTGAGGAGGAAACTCGAGCTCCTTGTCTCGACTGGAGGTAGCCGGGAGGATATCTCCAGAGTGAAGTCCTTGCTGATGAGGTGTCAGTACGATAGGCACGCATCTTTGGTTTTTGAGAGGGATTACAGGAGGTACTGCTCGCCCGACCCTTACAGGAACTGTAAGATGTCAGTGAGTAGTAAAGTGGTCTCAGGACTGATTGATAGTACGGGATCTCTGAATCGGTCCAGATCGGGGATCCCCGAGGTCGTCAGATCCTTCTACTCGCACCTCTTGGGAAGGAAGGATCTAGATCGAGACGGGATGTCGGCTTTCCTGGCTGAAACCATTCCTGAGCCAGGGGTAGACCCCTCTCTTGATGTTTTGGCAGAAGAAATCAGGGAAGAGGAAGTGAGACTGGCGATCGAGGGGCTCGCCCCCAAGAAGTCGCCAGGTCCGGATGGCTTAACATCCGAGTGGTACAGGACCTTTAAGGAGTCTTTAGCTCCCCTCTTGACTGAGGTATTCAATGAGCGTCTCTCCTCGGGCCCTCTACCAAAGTCAATGAGGAGGTCAGCCCTGATTCTTCTCTCAAAGGGTAAAGATCCTAGCCGGATTGAGAATTGGAGGCCCATAGCTCTTCTCAAAACGGACAGGAAGCTTCTGGCTAAGATACTGTTTAATCGGTTGGTGAAGTTTGCACCCCGGCTCCTTTCGGGGGCCCAGCACTGCTCTGTTCCAGGCCGAAGCACCTTAAGTGCTGTCCTCAGTGTCAGGGAAGCAGTGGAGCGGAGTAGTCCGGGTCTCTGGAAGGGGTACATGCTGTCCTTGGATCAGGCCAAAGCATTTGATCGGGTGAACCACGAGTACCTCTGGTCCGTCCTCCTGAGATATGGCTTACCGAGTACTTTTGTGAATTGGCTTGTCACCTTATATGCAGGGGCAGAGAGTTTCCCGCTGGTGAACGGTTGGTCTGGCCGCTCTTTTGAGGTGGGGTCCGGAGTCCGTCAGGGTTGTCCTTTGAGCCCGCTGTTATACATGTTCGCAATCGATCCCTTCGTCCGGAGGGTAGATTGTGGGCCATTTGGCGGGAGTCGGGATGACTCTGGTGGAGCCGGACCGCTACTCTGCGGCATCCGGGTCCAAGATCAACCTGGATAAGTATGAAAGTCTCTGGCTGGGAGGGGGAGATCCCACGTTTGATCTCCCGGACACCCTTCCAGGGCTCCAAGAGTCAGCAAAAATTCTGGGCATCACATTCGGCCAGGATGATTATCCCACCAAAAACTGGGATGGTAAGCTCCAGGATGCCACTCAGAAGGTGGACCAGTGGAAGGGTTGGTCTATGACCCTCAGGGAAAGGGTACACCTGATCAAATCGTACCTGCTCCCCTTGTTTATCTATCTGGGCAGTGTATGTATCTTGCCAGAGGCTTACTACACTAGGGTCTACAGCCTGTTTTTCCATCTGTTATGGGGGAACAGGATGAACCTAGTCAAGAGGGAGGTTACGTACCGCACGAGGAGACTAGGGGGTTTATCTATGGTAAACCCTGTGGTGTTCTTAACGAACACCTTCTTGAAAGCCAACATTGCAAACCTCTGGAAAGAGAGCGCTCCTCCGTGGGTACTCTCCTGCAGGGAATGGTTTCGGCCTTTCTTCCAGGAATGGGAGACAGGAGGGCAAGTGAAGGACCTCCGTACGCCCCATGGATATCTTCCGGCTTACACTACCCCGACTCTGAAGGCGATACATCGGTGGGGTCTGGGAGTGTGGGAGATCAGGACCCAGTCAAGGCGTCTCCTTGACAAACGGGTTCTGTTGACCCACTTCCAGAAGCCTCTGGCGCTCAGGGACTGCCCAGGTCGGGATCTGAGGGTGGGGTTGTATTTTTTAAACATGAAAAGGATCCCCCAGAAGTTTTGGGACTTGGCCTGGCGCTGCTTTCAGGGGAAGCTATATGTGAGGGACAATTTGAAGTGTAGGAGATCTGATGACCTGGGATGTCCCCGAGAAGAGTGCGGGGACACGCTGGAAAGCATGGACCACTTCCTGCTTCATTGTCCCTTTAACATAGGGGTCTACAACAGGGTGGGTGCTTCCATCGGCTGGAGTCAACTTGCCGGCCTTACCTATCCGGAGTGGGCTTATGGGGCATTCAGGAACCTGGGTGGCTGAGATCGGGGCACTTTATTCTTAGTCAGTTTAGTGGTTAGGTACTACACGTGGAACGCACGGTGCTTAGTGTCGACCCAACAGAAAGTCCTCTCCGAGGTGGAGGTCTGTAGGAACATCACTGGTGACCTCGGGAAGATCAGGTCTTTGGAGTATGGCAGTCTTGGTACCAGTAGGGCTTCTCTCCTGTGGAGAGGTTTCTCATTTCATGTGCCCTAGGTACTAAACCTTTTGGGTAGAGTACCTTTTATTTTGGTTAGGGGCAGTGTTATAGGGGTAGAGATAGGGTGAGGGTAGGGTCAGATTTATTGTAGGGATAGAATTAGGGAGAATTGTAGGGGGAGTTAGGGAAAGAGTATAAAATGACTTATGTATCAGGTCTGCCATCCTTCTCCCTGATGGTGGGCTGATGCATGTGCACATTAGCTTTTTGTTTTGTTTTCAGTTGACATGGTATGAAGGGCTTACAGGCAACCAAACTTGGGCCTAAAGGGGGTTGTGGATAAGAGTGTATAAGTTTGTATATAAGTTGGTTGGGAGGAGTGTTAGGTGGGGAGGGTGTATTTGTGGGTTGTGTTTTTGTGGTGTTTTGGGGACCTGACATGGGTCAGTTAAGGACTGAGAACTGTATGGACGGTATGGACTCTGACCCATGTACAGGAGGGGTGGTGTGGGTGAGGGGATAGTTTTAGTGTAGGTGTTTTCTGTTGTTTTCTGTAGTGTATTTATTATATTTTGTATATTTTCTGTGATTTTTGTATATATTGTGTTTTGTATATATTGTGTTTTGTATTTATATTGTTTTATATTATATAGTGTATAGTGGCAGTCGGGCCAGTAGTAAAGTGATGTCATATGTATTTATGTGTATGTTTGTGTATGTTTAGGTTTCTCCTTGGGGGGCCGCTCCCCTCCGGTGTCTCTGCTCTCCTCGCCTCCGGCTTCGCGGTCTCGTTTTTCGGCGGTGTTGTCCTTCTCTTCGGTTCTGGCTTGCTCTTTTTGGGTCCAGCGCTCGCCGGATTCTGGGCCGTGCGCAGATCCTCTCTGGCCGTCCTCGGCTCCTTGCCGCGCTGGGCGTGCTTCGCGGGCCTTGCGGCCGTGCGGGGGCGGTGCGTGGGGCTGGGCTCTTTGGGCCCTCTCTCCGGCCGCATCTCCGCGCTGCTTTTCCTTGCCCTTCTTTCACCGGTGGATCTCTGGCTGGGAGGCAGAGCGTTATTTTGTATCGAGTATTTTTTTTAATTTTTAATTTTTATTTTTTTAAGCGAGTTGTGCTTAGTAATTTTATTTATTTATTTATTTTTCTTCTCTTCCCTGGGTGAGGATAATTTTTGAGTTATAGCCAGTTGTGTTACTTTTATGTAATTTTATTTTTGCTATGTTTGTTATAGCTGGTTAAGCTTGTTTTTGTTTTATGTTTTGTATTTTTATAATAAAAAGAGTTACAGGATATAACTCAGGATCAGTAATGTAATGTATATACACAGTGACCTCACCAGCAGAATAGTGAGTACAGCTCTGGAGTATAATACAGGATATAACTCAGGATCAGTACAGGATAAGTAATGTAATGTATGTACACAGTGACCCCACCAGCAGAATAGTGAGTACAGCGCTGGGGTATAATACAGGATATAACTCAGGATCAGTACAGGATAAATAATGTAATGTATATACACAGTGACCTCACCAGCAGAATAGTGAGTACAGCTCTGGAGTATAATACAGGATATAACTCAGGATCAGTACAGGATAAGTAATGTAATGTATGTACACAGTGATCTCACCAGCAGAATAGTGAGTACAGCTCTGGAGTATAATACAGGATATAACTCAGGATCAGTACAGGATAAGTAATGTAATGTATGTACACAGTGACCTCACCAGCAGAATAGTGAGTACAGCTCTGGGGTATAATACAGGATATAACTCAGGATCAGTACAGGATAAGTAATGTAATGTATGTACACAGTGATCTCACCAGCAGAATAGTGAGTACAGCTCTGGGGTATAATACAGGATATAACTCAGGATCAGTACAGGATAAGTAATGTAATGTATGTACACAGTGACCTCACCAGCAGAATAGTGAGTACAGCTCTGGGGTATAATACAGGATATAACTCGGGATCAGTACAGGATAAGTAATGTAATGTATGTACACAGTGACCTCACCAGCAGAATACTGAGTACAGCTCTGGAGTATAATACAGGATATAACTCAGGATCAGTACAGGATAAGTAATGTAATGTATATACACAGTGACCTCACCAGCAGAATAGTGAGTACAGCTCTGGAGTATAATACAGGATATAACTCAGGATCAGTACAGGATAAGTAATGTAATGTATGTACACAGTGACCCCACCAGCAGAATAGTGAGTACAGCTCTGGAGTATAATACAGGATATAACTCAGGATCAGTACAGGAAAAGTAATGTAATGTATGTACACAGTGACCTCACCAGCAGAATAGTGAGTACAGCTCTGGAGTATAATACAGGATATAACTCAGGATCAGTACAGGATAAGTAATGTAATGTATGTACACAGTGATCTCACCAGCAGAATAGTGAGTACAGCTCTGGGGTATAATACAGGATAAGTAATGTAATGTATGTGTACTGTATGGGGGATGTATATATTATGGGTGTCCTGGTGATGTTATGGAGGAGGGGATGTATATTATGGGGGTCCTGGTGATGTTATGGAGGAGGGGGATGTATATATTATGGGGGTCCTGGTGATGTTATGGAGAAGGGGGATGTATATATTATGGGGGTCCTGGTGATGTTATGGAGGAGGGGGATGTGAATATTATGGGGGTCCTGGTGATGTTATGGAGGAGGGGGATGTGTATATTATGGGGGTCCTGGTGATGTTATGGAGAAGGGGGATGTGTATATTATGGGGGTCCTGGTGATGTTATGGAGGAGGGGGATGTATATATTATGGGGTCCTGGTGATGTTATGGAGGAGGGGGGTGTGTATATTATGGGGGTCCAGGTGATGTTATGGAGGAGGGGGATGTATATATTATGGGGGTCCTGGTGATGTTATGGAGGAGGGGGATGTATATATTATGGGGGTCCTGGTGATGTTATGGAGGAAGGGGATGTGTATATTATGGGGGTCCTGGTGATGTTATGGAGAAGGGGGATGTATATATTATGGGGGTCCTGGTGATGTTATGGAGGAAGGGGATGTGTATATTATGGGGGTCCTGGTGATGTTATGGAGGAGGGGGATGTATATATTATGGGGGTCCTGGTGATGTTATGGAGGAGGGGGATGTATATATTATGGGGGTCCTGGTGATGTTATGGAGGAGGGGGATGTGTATATTATGGGGGTCCTGGTGATGTTATGGAGGAGGGGGATGTATATATTATGAGCGTCCTGGTGATATTATGGAGGAGGGGGATGTATATATTATGGGGGTCCTGGTGATGTTATGGAGGAGGGGGATGTATATATTATGGGGGTCCTGGTGATGTTATGGAGGAGGGGGATGTATATATTATGGGGGTCCTGGTGATGTTATGGAGGAGGGGGATGTGTATATTATGGGGGTCCTGGTGATGTTATGGAGGGGGGTGTATATATTATGGGGGTCCTGGTGATGTTATGGAGGAGGGGGATGTATATATTATGGGGGTCCTGGTGATGTTATGGAGGAGGGGGATGTGTATATTATGGGGGTCCTGGTGATGTTATGGAGGAGGGGGATGTATATATTATGGGGGTCCTGGTGATGTTATGGAGGAGGGGGATGTGTATATTATGGGGGTCCTGGTGATGTTATGGAGAAGGGGGATGTATATATTATGGGGGTCCTGGTGATGTTATGGAGGAGGGGGATGTGTATATTATGGGGGTCCTGGTGATGTTATGGAGGAGGGGGATGTATATATTATGGGGGTCCTGGTGATGTTATGGAGGAGGGGGATGTGTATATTATGGGGGTCCTGGTGATGTTATGGAGGAGGGGGATGTGTATATTATGGGGGTCCTGGTGATGTTATGGAGGAGGGGGATGTATATATTATGGGGGTCCTGGTGATGTTATGGAGGAGGGGGATGTGTATTATGGGGGTCCTGGTGATGTTATGGAGGAGGGGGATGTATATATTATGGGGGTCCTGGTGATGTTATGGAGGGGGATGTATATATTATGGGGGTCCTGGTGATGTTATGGAGGAGGGGGATGTATATATTATGGGGGTCCTGGTGATGTTATGGAGGAGGGGGATGTATATATTATGGGGGTCCTGGTGATGTTATGGAGGAGGGGGATGTATATATTATGGGGGTCCTGGTGATGTTATGGAGGAGGGGGATGTATATATTATGGGAGTCCTGGTGATGTTATGGAGGAGGGGGATGTGTATATTATGGGGGTCCTGGTGATGTTATGGAGAAGGGGGATGTGAATATTATGGGGGTCCTGGTGATGTTATGGAGGAGGGGGATGTGTATATTATGGGGGTCCTGGTGATGTTATGGAGGAGGGGGATGTGTATATTATGGGGGTCCTGGTGATGTTATGGAGGAGGGGATGTATATATTATGGGGGTCCTGGTGATGTTATGGAGGAGGGGGATGTATATATTATGGGGGTCCTGGTGATGTTATGGAGGAGGGGGATGTGTATATTATGGGGGTCCTGGTGATGTTATGGAGGAGGGGGATGTGTATATTATGGGGGTCCTGGTGATGTTATGGAGGAGGGGGATGTGTATATTATGGGGGTCCTGGTGATGTTATGGAGGAGGGGGATGTATATATTATGGGGGTCCTGGTGATGTTATGGAGGAGGGGGATGTATATATTATGGGGGTCCTGGTGATGTTATGGAGGGGGATGTATATATTATGGGGGTCCTGGTGATGTTATGGAGGAGGGGGATGTATATATTATGGGGGTCCTGGTGATGTTATGGAGGAGGGGGATGTATATATTATGGGGGTCCTGGTGATGTTATGGAGGAGGGGGATGTATATATTATGGGGGTCCTGGTGATGTTATGGAGGAGGGGGATGTATATATTATGGGGGTCCTGGTGATGTTATGGAGGAGGGGGATGTATATATTATGGGGGTCCTGGTGATGTTATGGAGGAGGGGGATGTATATATTATGGGAGTCCTGGTGATGTTATGGAGGAGGGGGATGTGTATATTATGGGGGTCCTGGTGATGTTATGGAGAAGGGGGATGTGAATATTATGGGGGTCCTGGTGATGTTATGGAGGAGGGGGATGTGTATATTATGGGGGTCCTGGTGATGTTATGGAGGAGGGGGATGTGTATATTATGGGGGTCCTGGTGATGTTATGGAGGAGGGGGATGTATATATTATGGGGGTCCTGGTGATGTTATGGAGGAGGGGGATGTATATATTATGGGGGTCCTGGTGATGTTATGGAGGAGGGGGATGTGTATATTATGGGGGTCCTGGTGATGTTATGGAGGAGGGGGATGTGTATATTATGGGGGTCCTGGTGATGTTATGGAGGAGGGGGATGTGTATATTATGGGGGTCCTGGTGATGTTATGGAGGAGGGGGATGTGTATATTATGGGGGTCCTGGTGATGTTATGGAGGAGGGGGATGTATATATTATGGGGGTCCTGGTGATGTTATGGAGAAGGGGGATGTGAATATTATGGGGGTCCTGGTGATGTTATGGAGGAGGGGGATGTGTATATTATGGGGGTCCTGGTGATGTTATGGAGGAGGGGGATGTGTATATTATGGGGGTCCTGGTGATGTTATGGAGGAGGGGATGTATATATTATGGGGGTCCTGGTGATGTTATGGAGGAGGGGGATGTATATATTATGGGGGTCCTGGTGATGTTATGGAGGAGGGGGATGTGTATATTATGGGGGTCCTGGTGATGTTATGGAGGAGGGGGATGTGTATATTATGGGGGTCCTGGTGATGTTATGGAGGAGGGGGATGTGTATATTATGGGGGTCCTGGTGATGTTATGGAGGAGGGGGATGTGTATATTATGGGGGTCCTGGTGATGTTATGGAGAAGGGGGATGTATATATTATGGGGGTCCTGGTGATGTTATGGAGGAGGGGGATGTGTATATTATGGGGGTCCTGGTGATGTTATGGAGGAGGGGGATGTATATATTATGGGGGTCCTGGTGATGTTATGGAGGAGGGGGATGTATATATTATGGGGGTCCTGGTGATATTATGGAGGAGGGGGATGTGTATATTATGGGGGTCCTGGTGATGTTATGGAGGAGGGGGATGTATATATTATGGGGGTCCTGGTGATGTTATGGAGGAGGGGGATGTATATATTATGGGGGTCCTGGTGATGTTATGGAGGAGGGGGATGTGTATATTATGGGGGTCCTGGTGATGCTATGGAGGAGGGGGATGTGTATATTATGGGGGTCCTGGTGATGTTATGGAGGAGGGGGATGTATATATTATGGGGGTCCTGGTGATGTTATGGAGGAGGGGGATGTATATATTATGGGGGTCCTGGTGATGTTATGGAGGAGGGGGATGTGTATATTATGGGGGTCCTGGTGATGTTATGGAGGAGGGGGATGTGTATATTATGGGGGTCCTGGTGATGTTATGGAGGAGGGGGATGTATATATTATGGGGGTCCTGGTGATGTTATGGAGGAGGGGGATGTATATATTATGGGGGTCCTGGTGATGTTATGGAGGAGGGGGATGTGTATATTATGGGGGTCCTGGTGATGTTATGGAGGAGGGGGATGTGTATATTATGGGGGTCCTGGTGATGTTATGGAGGAGGGGGATGTATATATTATGGGGGTCCTGGTGATGTTATGGAGGAGGGGGATGTATATATTATGGGGGTCCTGGTGATGTTATGGAGGAGGGGGATGTGTATATTATGGGGGTCCTGGTGATGTTATGGAGGAGGGGGATGTGTATATTATGGGGGTCCTGGTGATGTTATGGAGAAGGGGGATGTATATATTATGGGGGTCCTGGTGATGTTATGGAGGAGGGGGATGTGTATATTATGGGGGTCCTGGTGATGTTATGGAGGAGGGGGATGTATATATTATGGGGGTCCTGGTGATGTTATGGAGGAGGGGGATGTGTATATTATGGGGGTCCTGGTGATGTTATGGAGGAGGGGGATGTGTATATTATGGGGGTCCTGGTGATGTTATGGAGGAGGGGGATGTATATATTATGGGGGTCCTGGTGATGTTATGGAGGAGGGGGATGTATATATTATGGGGGTCCTGGTGATGTTATGGAGGAGGGGGATGTATATATTATGGGGGTCCTGGTGATGTTATGGAGAAGGGGGATGTATATATTATGGGGGTCCTGGTGATGTTATGGAGGAGGGGGATGTGTATATTATGGGGGTCCTGGTGATGTTATGGAGGAGGGGGATGTGTATATTATGGGGGTCCTGGTGATGTTATGGAGGAGGGGGATGTATATATTATGGGGGTCCTGGTGATGTTATGGAGGAGGGGGATGTGTATATTATGGGGGTCCTGGTGATGTTATGGAGGAGGGGGATGTGTATATTATGGGGGTCCTGGTGATGTTATGGAGGAGGGGATGTGTGTATTATGGGGGTCCTGGTGATGTTATGGAGGAGGGGGATGTATATATTATGGGGGTCCTGGTGATGTTATGGAGGAGGGGGATGTATATATTATGGGGGTCCTGGTGATGTTATGGAGGAGGGGGATGTGTATATTATGGGGGTCCTGGTGATGTTATGGAGGAGGGGGATGTGTATATTATGGGGGTCCTGGTGATGTTATGGAGGAGGGGGATGTATATATTATGGGGGTCCTGGTGATGTTATGGAGGAGGGGGATGTGTATATTATGGGGGTCCTGGTGATGTTATGGAGGAGGGGGATGCCGCCTCATCTCTTCTCTTATCAGGGGATGGACATTAGGATCTGTAGATTGTGGCCCCCGGGGACCTTCAAAGACTTTGCTCCCTTTGTTCTTTGATACAGAACGTTATCAGATTCTCTCACATCTCTCGGCTCAGACACCACAAGACAGAAGCTAAATCACATAGATAAGGGGCCCCCCGCAGGTCATCACCTAGGGGCCCTAGAGGTCATCACAGCTACCACATAGGGGCCCCAAAGATCATCACAGCCACCACATAGGGGCCCTAGAGGACATCACAGCCACCACATAAGGGCCCTGGAGGTCATCACAGCTACCACATAGGGGCCCCAAAGATCATCACAGCTACCACATAAGGGCCCTGGAGGTCATCACAGCTACCACAAAGGGGCCCCAAAGATCATCACAGCTACCACATAGGGGCCCCAGAGATCATCACAGCTACCACATAGGGGCCCCAAAGATCATCACAGCTACCACATAGGGGCCCCAAAGATCATCACAGCTACCACATAGGGGCCCCAGAGATCATCACAGCTACCACATAGGGGCCCCAAAGATCATCACAGCTACCACATAGGGGCCCCAAAGATCATCACAGCTACCACATAGGGGCCCTAAAGATCATCACAGCTACCACATAGAGGCCCCAAAGATCATCTCAGCCACCACATAGGGGCCCCGGAGATCATCACAGCTACCACATAGGGGCCCCAAAGATCATTACAGCCACCACATAGGGGCCCCAAAGATCATCACAGCTGCCACATAGGGGCCCCGGAGATTATCACAGCCACCACATAAGGGCCCTGGAGATCATCACAGCTACTACATAGGGGCCCCAAAGATCATCACAGCTACCACATAAGGGGCCCCGGAGATCATCACAGCCACCACATAAGGGCCCTGGAGATCATCACAGCCACCACATAGAGGCCCCGGAGGTCATCACAGCTACTACATAGGGGCCCCGGAGATTATCACAGCCACCACATAAGGGCCCTGGAGATCATCACAGCTACTACATAGGGGCCCCAAAGATCATCACAGCTACCACATAAGGGGCCCCGGAGATCATCACAGCCACCACATAAGGGCCCTGGAGATCATCACAGCTACCACATAGAGGCCCCGGAGGTCATCACAGCTACTACATAGGGGCCCCGGAGATCATCACAGCCACCACATAGGGGCCCCGGAGATCATCACAGCTACCACATAGGGGCCCCAGAGATCATCACAGCTACCATATAGGGGCCCCGGAGATCATCACAGCTACCACATAGGGGCCCCGGAGATCATCACAGCTACTACATAGGGGCCCCGGAGATCATCACAGCCACCACATAAGGGCCCTGGAGGTCATCACAGCCACCACATAAGGGCCCTGGAGATCATCACAGCTATCACATAGGGGCCCCAAAGATCATTACAGCCACCACATAAGGGCCCCAAAGATCATCACAGCTACCACATAGGGGCCCCAAAGATCATCACAGCTACCACATAAGGGGCCCCGGAGATCATCACAGCCACCACATAAGGGCCCCGGAGGTCATCACAGCTACCACATAGGGGCCCCGGAGATCATCACAGCTACCACATAGGGGCCCCGGAGATCATCACAGCTACCACATAGGGGCCCCAGAGATCATCACAGCTACCATATAGAGGCCCCGGAGATCATCACAGCTACCACATAGGGGCCCCGGAGATCATCACAGCTACCACATAGGGGCCCCGGAGATCATCACAGCCTCCACATAGGGGCCCCGGAGATCATCACAGCTACTACATAGGGGCCCCGGAGATCATCACAGCTACCACATGGGGGCCCCAGAGATCATCACAGCTACTACATAAGGGCCCCGAAGGTCATCAAAGCCACTACATAGTGGCCCATCTGTGTATCCATACACAGAAACCCGAGGATGACTGTAGGACAGGTGAATATATCTATTGTTCTCTGTTATCAGCCATGTCAGGAGAGGAGAGGTGACTGTAGGACAGGTGAATATATCTATTGTTCTCTGTTATCAGCCATGTCAAGAGGGGAGAGGTGACTGTAGGACAGGAGAATATATCTATTGTTCTCTGTTATCAGCCATGTCAGGAGGGGAGAGGTGACTGTAGGACAGGTGAATATATCTATTGTTCTCTGTTATCAGCCATGTCAGGAGAGGAGAGGTGACTGTAGGACAGGTGAATATATCTATTGTTCTCTGTTATCAGCCATGTCAGGAGAGGAGAGGTGACTGTAGGACAGGTGAATATATCTATTGTTCTCTGTTATCAGCCATGTCAGGAGAGGAGAGGTGACTGTAGGACAGGTGAATACAATCTATTGTTCTCTGTTATCAGCCATGTCAGGAGAGGAGAGGTGACTGTAGGACAGGTGAATATATCTATTGTTCTCTGTTATCAGCCATGTCAGGAGAGGAGAGGTGACTGTAGGACAGGTGAATACAATCTATTGTTCTCTGTTATCAGCCATGTCAGGAGAGGAGAGGTGACTGTAGGACAGGTGAATATATCTATTGTTCTCTGTTATCAGCCATGTCAGGAGAGGAGAGGTGACTGTAGGACAGGTGAATATATCTATTGTTCTCTGTTATCAGCCATGTCAGGAGAGGAGAGGCGACTATAGGACAGGTGAATATATCTATTGTTCTCCCTTGTCAGCCATGTCAGGAGGGGAGAGGTGACTGTAGGACAGGTGAATATATCTATTGTTCTCTGTTATCAGCCATATCAGGAGAGGAGAGGTGACTGTAGGACAGGTGAATATATCTATTGTTCTCTGTTATCAGCCATGTCAGGAGGGGAGAGGTGACTGTAGGACAGGTGAATATGTCTATTGTTCTCTATTATCAGCCATGTCAGGAGAGGAGAGGTGACTGTAGGACAGGTGAATATATCTATTGCTCTCTGTTATCAGCCATGTCAGGAGGGGAAAGGTGACTGTAGGACAGGTGAATATATCTATTGTTCTCTGTTATCAGCCATATCAGGAGAGGTGACTGTAGGACAGGTGAATATATCTATTGTTCTCTGTTATCAGCCATGTCAGGAGAGGAGAGGTGACTGTAGGACAGGTGAAGATATCTATTGTTCTCTGTTATCAGCCATGTCAGGAGAGGAGAGGTGACTGTAGGACAGGTGAATATATCTATTGTTCTCAGTTATCAGCCATGTCAGGAGAGGAGAGGTGACTGTAGGACAGGTGAATATATCTATTGTTCTCTGTTATCAGCCATGTCAGGAGAGGAGAGGCGACTATGGGACAGGTGAATATATCTATTGTTCTCTGTTATCAGCCATGTCAGGAGGGGAGAGGTGACTGTAGGACAGGTGAATATATCTATTGTTCTCTGTTATCAGCCATGTCAGGAGGGGAGAGGTGACTGTAGGACAGGTGAATATGTCTATTGTTCTCTATTATCAGCCATGTCAGGAGAGGAGAGGTGACTGTAGGACAGGTGAATATATCTATTGCTTTCTGTTATCAACCATGTCAGGAGGGGAGAGGTGACTGTAGGACAGGTGAATATATCTATTGTTCTCTGTTATCAGCCATATCAGGAGAGGTGACTGTAGGACAGGTGAATATATCTATTGTTCTCTGTTATCAGCCATGTCAGGAGAGGAGAGGTGACTGTAGGACAGGTGAATATATCTATTGTTTTCTGTTATCAGCCATGTCAGGAGAGGAGAGGCGACTATGGGACAGGTGAATATATCTATTGTTCTCTGTTATCAGCCATGTCAGGAGGGGAGAGGTGACTGTAGGACAGGTGAATATATCTATTGTTCTCTGTTATCAGCCATGTCAGGAGGGGAGAGGTGACTGTAGGACAGGTGAATATATCTATTGTTCTCTGTTATCAGCCATGTCAGGAGGGGAGAGGCGACTGTAGGACAGGTGAATATAATCTATTGTTCTCTGTTATCAGCCATGTCAGGAGAGGAGAGGTGACTGTAGGACAGGTGAATATTTATTTTGTTCTCTGTTATCAGCCATGTCAGGAGAGGAGAGGTGACTGTAGGACAGGTGAATATATCTAGTGTTCTTTGTTATCAGCCATGTCAGGAGAGGTGACTGTAGGACAGGTGAATATATATATTGTTCTCTGTTATCAGCCATGTCAGTGTTACGCCGAGCGCTCCGGGTCCCCGCTCCTCCCCGGAGCGCTCGCTACACTCTCCTCACTGCAGCGCTCCGGTCGGTTCCACGGACCCGGGGCGCTGCGATACCGCCTCCGGCCGGGATGCGATTCGCGATGCGGGTAGCGCCCGCTCGCGATGCGCACCCCGGCTCCCGTACCTGACTCGCTCTCCGTCAGTTCTGTCCCGGCGCGCGCGGCCCCGCTCCCTAGGGCGCGCGCGCGCCGGGTCTTTGCGATTTAAAGGGCCACTGCGCCGCTGATTGGCGCAGTGGTTCCAATTAGTGTTTACACCTGTGCACTTCCCTATATCACCTCACTTCCCCTTCACTCCCTCGCCGGATCTTGTTGCCATCGTGCCAGTGAAAGCGTTTCCTTGTGTGTTCCTAGCCTGTGTTCCAGACCTCCTGCCGTTGCCCCTGACTACGATCCTTGCTGCCTGCCCCGACCTTCTGCTACGTCCGACCTTGCTTCTGTCTACTCCCTTGTACCGCGCCTATCTTCAGCAGCCAGAGAGGTTGAGCCGTTGCTAGGGGATACGACCTGGTCACTACCGCCGCAGCAAGACCATCCCGCTTTGCGGCGGGCTCTGGTGAAAACCAGTAGTGACTTAGAACCGATCCTCTAGCACGGTCCACGCCAATCCCTCTCTGGCACAGAGGATCCACTACCTGCCAGCCGGCATCGTGACAGTAGATCCGGCCATGGATCCCGCTGAAGTTCCTCTGCCAGTTGTCGCTGACCTCACCACGGTGGTCGCCCAGCAGTCACAACAGATAGCGCAACAAGGCCAACAGCTGTCTCAACTGACTGTTATGCTACAACAGTTACTACCACAGCTCCAGCAATCATCTCCTCCGCCAGCTCCTGCACCTCCTCCGCAGCGAGTGGCCGCTTCTGGACTACGACTATCCTTGCCGGATAAATTTGATGGGGACTCAAAGTTTTG
The DNA here is from genome assembly GCF_029499605.1 of Hyla sarda. Taxonomy (NCBI): domain Eukaryota; kingdom Metazoa; phylum Chordata; class Amphibia; order Anura; family Hylidae; genus Hyla; species Hyla sarda. The sequence goes on along the minus strand of NW_026608574.1, from coordinate 330,789 downwards.
CCGTGGCTTTCTTTCCCAATGTTCATTACACTTGGAGATGATGTCGGACCAGTTCCCCACTGAAAGGTCTAAGGTGGCTTTCGTAGTCAGCCTGCTGTCTGGAAAAGCCCTGGCTTGGGCCACACCGCTCTGGGACCGCAATGACCCCGTCACTGCCTCTGTACACTCCTTCTTCTCGGAAATTCGAAGTGTCTTTGAGGAACCTGCCCGAGCCTCTTCTGCCGAGACTGCCCTGTTGAACCTGGTCCAAGGTAATTCTTCCGTTGGCGAGTATGCCGTACAATTCCGTACTCTTGCTTCAGAATTATCCTGGAATAATGAGGCACTCTGCGCGACCTTTAAAAAAGGCCTATCCAGCAACATTAAAGATGTTCTGGCCGCACGAGAAATCCCTGCTAATCTACATGAACTCATTCACCTAGCCACTCGCATTGACATGCGTTTTTCCGAAAGGCGTCAGGAGCTCCGCCAGGATATGGACTCTGTTCGCACGAGGCGTTTCTTCTCCCCGGCTCCTCTCTCCTCTGGTCCCCTGCAATCTGTTCCTGTGCCTTCCGCCGTGGAGGCTATGCAGGTCGACCGGTCTCGCCTGACACCTCAAGAGAGGACACGACGCCGCATGGAGAATCTCTGCCTGTACTGTGCTAGTACCGAACACTTCCTGAAGGATTGTCCTATCCGTCCTCCCCGCCTGGAAAGACGTACGCTGACTCCGCACAAAGGTGAGACAGTCCTTGATGTCTACTCTGCTTCTCCACGTCTTACTGTGCCGGTGCGGATGTCTGCCTCTGCCTTCTCCTTCTCTGCTGTGGCCTTCTTGGACTCTGGATCTGCAGGAAATTTTATTTTGGCCTCTCTCGTCAACAGGTTCAACATCCCAGTGACCAGTCTCGCCAGACCCATCTACATCAATTGTGTAAACAATGAAAGATTGGACTGTACTATACGTTTCCGCACGGAGCCCCTCCTAATGTGCATCGGACCTCATCACGAGAGGATTGAACTTTTGGTCCTCCCCAATTGCACTTCTGAAATTCTCCTTGGACTTCCCTGGCTTCAACTCCATTCCCCAACCCTGGATTGGTCCACTGGGGAGATCAAGAGTTGGGGGCCCTCTTGTTCCAAGGACTGCCTAAAACCGGTTCCCAGTAACCCTTGCCGTGACTCTGTGGTACCTCCTGTAACCGGTCTCCCTAAGGCCTATATGGACTTTGCGGACGTTTTTTGCAAAAAACAAGCTGAGACTCTACCTCCTCACAGGCCTTATGATTGTCCTATTGACCTCCTCCCGGGCACTACTCCACCCCGGGGCAGAATCTATCCTCTGTCCGTCCCAGAGACTCTTGCCATGTCTGAATACGTCCAGGAAAATTTAAAAAAGGGCTTTATCCGTAAATCCTCCTCTCCTGCCGGAGCCGGATTTTTCTTTGTGTCTAAAAAAGATGGCTCTCTACGTCCTTGCATTGACTACCGCGGTCTTAATAAAATCACGGTTAAGAACCGCTACCCCCTACCCCTCATCTCTGAACTCTTTGATCGTCTCCAAGGTGCCCATATTTTTACCAAACTGGACTTAAGAGGTGCTTATAATCTCATCCGCATCAGAGAGGGGGATGAATGGAAAACGGCATTTAACACCAGAGATGGACACTTTGAGTATCTGGTCATGCCCTTTGGCCTGTGCAACGCCCCTGCCGTCTTCCAAGACTTTGTTAATGAAATTTTTCGTGATCTCCTATACTCCTGTGTTGTTGTATATCTAGACGATATCCTGATTTTTTCTGCCAATCTAGAAGAACACCGCCAGCATGTCCGTATGGTTCTTCAGAGACTTCGTGACAATCAACTCTATGCCAAAATAGAGAAATGTCTGTTTGAATGCCAATCTCTTCCTTTTCTAGGATACTTGGTCTCTGGTCAGGGACTACAAATGGACCCAGATAAACTCTCTGCCGTCTTAGATTGGCCACGCCCCTCCGGACTCCGTGCCATCCAACGTTTTTTGGGGTTCGCCAATTATTACAGGCAGTTTATTCCACATTTTTCTACCATTGTGGCTCCTATTGTGGCTTTAACCAAAAAAAATGCCGATCCCAAGTCTTGGCCTCCTCAAGCGGAAGACGCCTTTAAACAACTCAAGTCTGCCTTTTCTTCGGCTCCCGTGCTCTCCAGACCTGACCCATCTAAACCCTTCCTATTGGAGGTTGATGCCTCCTCAGTGGGAGCTGGAGCTGTCCTTCTACAAAAAAACTCTTCCGGGCACGCTGTTACTTGTGGTTTTTTTTCTAGGACCTTCTCTCCGGCAGAGAGGAACTACTCCATCGGGGATCGAGAGCTTCTAGCCATTAAATTAGCACTTGAGGAATGGAGGCATCTGCTGGAAGGATCAAGATTTCCAGTTATTATTTACACCGATCACAAGAACCTCTCCTACCTCCAGTCTGCCCAACGGCTGAATCCTCGTCAGGCCAGGTGGTCTCTGTTCTTTGCCCGATTTAATTTTGAAATTCACTTTCGGCCTGCTGATAAGAACATTAGGGCCGATGCTCTCTCTCGTTCCTCAGATGCTTCTGAAATTGAACCCTCTCTTCAACACATCATTCCTCCTGACTGCCTGATTTCCACTTCTCCAGCCTCCATCAGGCAAACTCCTCCAGGAAAGACCTTTGTTTCTCCACGCCAACGCCTTGGGATCCTCAAATGGGGTCACTCCTCCCATCTCGCAGGTCATGCGGGCATCAAGAAATCTGTGCAACTCATCTCTCGCTTCTATTGGTGGCCGACTCTAGAGACTGATGTGGTGGACTTTGTGCGAGCCTGCACTATCTGTGCCCGGGATAAGACTCCTCGCCAGAAGCCCGCTGGTTTTCTTCATCCTCTACCTGTCCCCGAACAACCTTGGTCTCTGATTGGTATGGATTTTATTACTGACTTACCCCCATCCCATGGCAACACTGTTATTTGGGTGGTCGTTGATCGATTCTCCAAAATGGCACATTTCATCCCTCTTCCTGGTCTTCCTTCAGCGCCTCAGTTGGCTAAACAATTTTTTGTACACATTTTTCGTCTTCACGGGTTGCCTACACAGATCGTCTCGGATAGAGGCGTCCAATTTGTGTCTAAATTCTGGAGGGCTCTCTGTAAACAACTCAAGATTAAATTAAATTTTTCTTCTGCATACCATCCTCAATCCAATGGACAAGTAGAGAGAATTAACCAGATCTTGGGTGACTATTTACGACATTTTGTTTCCTCCCGCCAGGATGACTGGGCAGATCTTCTACCTTGGGCCGAATTCTCGTATAATTTCAGAATCTCTGAATCTTCCTCTAAATCTCCGTTTTTCGTGGTGTACGGCCGTCACCCTCTTCCCCCCCTCCCTACCCCCTTGCCCTCTGGTCTGCCCGCTGTGGATGAAATTTCTCGTGATCTTTCCATCATATGGAGAGAGACCCAAAATTCTCTCTTACAGGCTTCTTCACGCATGAAGAGATTCGCGGATAAGAAAAGAAGAGCTCCTCCCATTTTTTCCCCTGGAGACAAGGTATGGCTCTCCGCTAAATATGTCCGCTTCCGTGTCCCTAGCTATAAGTTGGGACCACGCTATCTTGGTCCTTTCAAAGTTTTGTGTCAAATTAATCCTGTCTCTTACAAACTTCTTCTTCCTCCTTCTCTTCGTATCCCTAATGCCTTTCACGTCTCTCTTCTTAAACCTCTCATCCTCAACCGTTTTTCTCCCAAATCTGTTCCTCCCACTCCTGTTTCCGGCTCCTCGGACATCTTCTCTGTCAAAGAGATCTTAGCCTCTAAAAAGGTCAGAGGAAAAACTTTTTTTTTAGTGGATTGGGAGGGTTGTGGTCCAGAAGAGAGGTCCTGGGAACCTGAGGACAATATCCTGGACAAAAGTCTGATCCTCAGGTTCTCAGGCTCTAAGAAGAGGGGGAGACCCAAGGGGGGGGGGTACTGTTACGCCGAGCGCTCCGGGTCCCCGCTCCTCCCCGGAGCGCTCGCTACACTCTCCTCACTGCAGCGCTCCGGTCGGTTCCACGGACCCGGGGCGCTGCGATACCGCCTCCGGCCGGGATGCGATTCGCGATGCGGGTAGCGCCCGCTCGCGATGCGCACCCCGGCTCCCGTACCTGACTCGCTCTCCGTCAGTTCTGTCCCGGCGCGCGCGGCCCCGCTCCCTAGGGCGCGCGCGCGCCGGGTCTTTGCGATTTAAAGGGCCACTGCGCCGCTGATTGGCGCAGTGGTTCCAATTAGTGTTTACACCTGTGCACTTCCCTATATCACCTCACTTCCCCTTCACTCCCTCGCCGGATCTTGTTGCCATCGTGCCAGTGAAAGCGTTTCCTTGTGTGTTCCTAGCCTGTGTTCCAGACCTCCTGCCGTTGCCCCTGACTACGATCCTTGCTGCCTGCCCCGACCTTCTGCTACGTCCGACCTTGCTTCTGTCTACTCCCTTGTACCGCGCCTATCTTCAGCAGCCAGAGAGGTTGAGCCGTTGCTAGGGGATACGACCTGGTCACTACCGCCGCAGCAAGACCATCCCGCTTTGCGGCGGGCTCTGGTGAAAACCAGTAGTGACTTAGAACCGATCCTCTAGCACGGTCCACGCCAATCCCTCTCTGGCACAGAGGATCCACTACCTGCCAGCCGGCATCGTGACAGTCAGGAGAGGAGAGGTGACTGTAGGACAGGTGAATATATCTATTGTTCTCTGTTATCAGCCATATCAGGAGAGGTGACTGTAGGACAGGTGAATATATATATTGTTCTCTGTTATCAGCCATGTCAGGAGAGGAGAGGCGACTATAGGACAGGTGAATATATCTATTGTTCTCTGTTATCAGCCATGTCAGGAGGGGAGAGGTGACTGTAGGACAGGTGAATATGTCTATTGTTCTCTATTATCAGCCATGTCAGGAGAGGAGAGGTGACTGTAGGACAGGTGAATATATCTATTGCTCTCTGTTATCAGCCATGTCAGGAGGGGAAAGGTGACTGTAGGACAGGTGAATATATCTATTGTTCTCTGTTATCAGCCATATCAGGAGAGGTGACTGTAGGACAGGTGAATATATCTATTGTTCTCTGTTATCAGCCATGTCAGGAGAGGAGAGGTGACTGTAGGACAGGTGAATATATCTATTGTTCTCTGTTATCAGCCATGTCAGGAGAGGAGAGGTGACTGTAGGACAGGTGAATATATCTATTGTTCTCTGTTATCAGCCATGTCAGGAGAGGAGAGGCGACTATGGGACAGGTGAATATATCTATTGTTCTCTGTTATCAGCCATGTCAGGAGGGGAGAGGTGACTGTAGGACAGGTGAATATATCTATTGTTCTCTGTTATCAGCCATGTCAGGAGGGGAGAGGTGACTGTAGGACAGGTGAATATGTCTATTGTTCTCTATTATCAGCCATGTCAGGAGAGGAGAGGTGACTGTAGGACAGGTGAATATATCTATTGCTTTCTGTTATCAGCCATGTCAGGAGGGGAGAGGTGACTGTAGGACAGGTGAATATATCTATTGTTCTCTGTTATCAGCCATATCAGGAGAGGTGACTGTAGGACAGGTGAATATATCTATTGTTCTCTGTTATCAGCCATGTCAGGAGAGGAGAGGTGACTGTAGGACAGGTGAATATATCTGTTGTTCTCTGTTATCAGCCATGTCAGGAGAGGAGAGGCGACTATGGGACAGGTGAATATATCTATTGTTCTCTGTTATCAGCCATGTCAGGAGGGGAGAGGTGACTGTAGGACAGGTGAATATATCTATTGTTCTCTGTTATCAGCCATGTCAGGAGGGGAGAGGTGACTGTAGGACAGGTGAATATATCTATTGTTCTCTGTTATCAGCCATGTCAGGAGGGGAGAGGCGACTGTAGGACAGGTGAATATAATCTATTGTTCTCTGTTATCAGCCATGTCAGGAGAGGAGAGGTGACTGTAGGACAGGTGAATATTTATTTTGTTCTCTGTTATCAGCCATGTCAGGAGAGGAGAGGTGACTGTAGGACAGGTGAATATATCTAGTGTTCTTTGTTATCAGTCATGTCAGGAGAGGTGACTGTAGGACAGGTGAATATATATATTGTTCTCTGTTATCAGCCATGTCAGGATAGGAGAGGTGACTGTAGGACAGGTGAATATATCTATTGTTCTCTGTTATCAGCCATATCAGGAGAGGTGACTGTAGGACAGGTGAATATATATATTGTTCTCTGTTATCAGCCATGTCAGGAGAGGAGAGGTGACTGTAGGACAGGTGAATATAATCTATTGTTCTCTGTTATCAGCCATGTCAGGAGAGGAGAGGTGACTGTAGGACAGGTGAATATATCTATTGTTCTTTGTTATCAGCCATGTCAGAAGGAGAGGTGACTGTAGGACAGGTGAATATATCTATTGTTCTCTGTTATCAGCCATGTCAGGAGGGGAGAGGTGACTGTAGGACAGGTGAATATATCTATTGTTCTCTGTTATCAGCCATGTCAGGAGGAGAGAGGTGACTGTAGGGCAGGTGACTATAATCTATTGTTCTCTGTTATCAGCCATGTCAGGAGAGGAGAGGTGACTGTAGGACAGGAGAATATAATCTATTGTTCTCTGTTATCAGCCATGTCAGGAGAGGAGAGGTGACTGTAGGACAGGTGAATATATCTATTGTTCTTTGTTATCAGCCATGTCAGAAGGAGAGGTGACTGTAGGACAGGTGAATATATCTATTGTTCTCTGTTATCAGCCATGTCAGGAGGGGAGAGGTGACTGTAGGACAGGTGAATATATCTATTGTTCTCTGTTATCAGCCATGTCAGGAGGGGAGAGGCGACTGTAGGACAGGTGACTATAATCTATTGTTCTCTGTTATCAGCCATGTCAGGAGAGGAGAGGTGACTGTAGGACAGGTGAATATATCTATTGTTCTCTGTTATCAGCCATGTCAGGAGGGGAGAGGTGACTGTAGGACAGGTGAATATATCTATTGTTCTCTGTTATCAGCCATGTCAGGAGAGGAGAGGTGACTGTAGGACAGGTGAATATATCTAGTGTTCTCTGTTATCAGCCATGTCAGGAGAGGTGACTGTAGGACAGGTGAATACATCTATTGTTCTCTGTTATCAGCCATGTCAGGAGAGGAGAGGTGACTGTAGGACAGGTGAATATATCTATTGTTCTCTCCTGACATGGTTGATAACAGATCAGAGGTGACTGTAGGACAGGAGAATGTAATCTATTGTTCTCTGTTATCAGCCATGTCAGGAGAGGAGAGGTGACTGTAGGACAGGTGAATATATCTATTGTTGTCTGTTATCAGCCATGTCGGAAGAGGAGAGGTGACTGTAGGACAGGTGAATATATCTATTGTTCTCTGTTATCAGCCATGTCGGAAGAGGAGAGGTGACTGTAGGACAGGTGAATATATCTATTGTTGTCTGTTATCAGCCATGTCAGGAGGAGAGAGGTGACTGTAGGACGGGTGAATACAATCTATTGTTCTCTGTTATCAGCCATGTCAGGAGAGGAGAGGTGACTGTAGGACAGTTGAATATATCTATTGTTCTCTGTTATCAGCCATGTCAGGAGAGGAGAGGTGACTGTAGGACAGGAGAATATAATCTATTGTTCTCTGTTATCAGCCATGGCAGGACTGAAGAGGTGACTGTAGGACAGGTGAATATATCTATTGTTCTCTGTTATCAGCCATGTCAGGAGAGAAGAGGTGACTGTAGGAGAGGAGAATATAATCTCTTGTTCTCTGTTATCAGCCATGTCAGGAGTGAAGAGGTGACTGTAGGACAGGTGAATATAATCTATTGTTCTCTGTTATCAGCCATGTAAGGAGAGAAGAGGTGACTGTAGGACAGGTGAATATATCTATTGTTCTCTGTTATCAGCCATGTCATGAGAGGAGAGGTGACTGTAGGACAGGTGAATATATCTATTGTTCTCTGTTATCAGCCATGTCAGGAGAGGAGAGGTGACTGTAGGACAGGTGAATATATCTATTGTTCTGTTATCAGCCATGTCAGGAGGGGAGAGGTGACTGTAGGACAGGTGAATATATCTATTGTTCTCTGTTATCAGCCATGTCAGGAGGGGAGAGGTGACTGTAGGACAGGTGAATATATCTATTGTTCTCTGTTATCAGCCATGTCAGGAGGGGAGAGGTGACTGTAGGACAGATGAATATATCTATTGTTCTCTGTTATCAGTCATGTCAGGAGAGAAGAGGTGACTGTAGGACAGGTGAATATATCTATTGTTCTCTGTTATTAGCCATGTCAGGAGAGGAGAGGTGACTGTAGGACAGATGAATATATCTATTGTTCTCTGTTATCAGTCATGTCAGGAGGGGAGAGGTGACTGTAGGACAGGTGAATACAATCTATTGTTCTCTGTTATCACCCATGTCAGGAGAGGAGAGGTGACTGTAGGACAGATGAATATATCTATTGTTCTCTGTTATCAGTCATGTCAGGAGGGGAGAGGTGACTGTAGGACAGGTGAATACAATCTATTGTTCTCTGTTATCAGCCATGTCAGGAGGGGAGAGGTGACTGTAGGACAGGTGAATACAATCTATTGTTCTCGGTTTTCAGTCATGTCAGGAGAGGAGAAGTGACTGTAGGACAGGTGAATACAATCTATTGTTCTCTGTTATCAGCCATGTCAGGAGAGGAGAGGTGACTGTAGGACGGGTGAATATATCTATTGTCCTCTGTTATCAGCCATGTCAGGAGGGGAGAGGTGACTGTAGGACAGGTGAATATATCTATTCTTCTCTGTTATCAGCCATGTCAGGAGGAGAGGTGACTGTAGGACAGGTGAATATGTCTATTCTTCTCTGTTATCAGCCATGTCAGGAGGGGAGAGGTGACTGTAGGACAGGTGAATATATCTATTGTTCTTTGTTATCAGCCATGTCAGGAGAGGAGAGAGGTGACTGTAGGACAGGTGAATATTTCTATTGTTCTCTGTTATCAGCCATGTCAGGAGAGGAGAGGTGACTGTAGGACAGGTGAATATATCTATTGTTCTCTGTTATCAGCCATGTCAGGAGGGGAGAGGTGACTGTAGGACAGGTGAATATATCTATTGTTCTGTTATCAGCCATGTCAGGAAAGGAGAAGTGACTGTAGGACAGGTGAATATATCTATTGTTCTCTGTTATCAGCCATGTCAGGTGCTCCTCAGTATTCTATATCATGTATGTCCGGTGCTGGGACGCTCCATAGACTTTTCTGGAAGCTCCTGCTCTATTATAAGCTCGTTGGGGTCAGTGTATATACCGTATATCCTCATCTCTGGAGACATTGCGGGAGGTCAGGTGATGTGGTGAGGTTTTGCGCTCTGGGTTCTTCGTGTTTTTCTGGTCTCAGGTGTGAAGTTCTGCGGTGAAGGATCTCTTCTGGCGGCTGAGGATTAATTACGCTATAAGTGCGCTGACGTTTCCGTGTTAAGTACAAAGTGATTGTTCCTTGGAGTGGCTGTGATCGGAGAGAGGTTGTGCGTTCAAACATCTCCAGGCGCCGACCGCAGCTCCGCAACAAAGACGGAGTCCTGAGCGCACACGGCGGCGCGGAGGGTTATTAGAACCTGGGCGTCGGTCAAGTGGATCTCTATCAGCCGCCATTATTAGTAAAGAAAACAGTGCGACTACTCCACGCGCTCAGGACTCACAATACTGCGCTGATGTTGGGAACACAGACGTCGTCCGCTGCGCCTCGCGCTCTCCAGCGAGAACAACCGCGAATAAATAAAGGATATAAATAGGCGCAACAAAAAGGCTCCGAGATGACGAGCCGCAACACAAACAGCGACATTCAATGGTGGCAGATGAGACCCCGAGACACGGCGAGACAAATCCTTACATACAAAACTGTCAATCACACAACGACACAACAATAGGATAGAAACACACAACAATACCAGAAACACACAACAATAGGATAGAATCACATAACGATGCAACAATAGGATAGAAACACACAACAATACCAGAAACACACAACAATAGGATAGAATCACATAACGACGCAACAATAGGATAGAAACACACAACGACACAACAATTGGACAGAAACACACAACGACACAACAATAGGATAGAATCACACAACAATACCAGAGACACACAACGGCACAACAATAGGATAGAAACACACAAGGACACAACAATAGGACAGAAACACAGAACGACACAACAATACCAGAGACACACAACGGCACAACAATAGGATAGAACACACAAGGACACAACAATACCAGAAACACACAACGGCACAATAATAGGATAGAAACACACAACGACACAACAATAGAACAGAAACACACAACGACACAACAATTGGACAGAAACACACAACGACTCAACAATAGGATAGAAACACACAAGGACACAACAAAAGGACAGAAACACAAAACGACACAACAATACCAGAGACACGCAACGGCACAACAATAGGATAGAAACACACAAGGACACAACAATACCAGAAACACACAACGGCACAATAATAGGACAAAATCACACAACGACACAACAATAGGACAGAAACACACAACGACACAATAGGATAGAAACACACAACGACACAACAATAGGACACAATCACACAACGACGCAACAATAGGATAGAAACACACAACGACACAGCTATAGAATAGAAACACACAACGACACAACAATAGGACACAATCACACAACGACACAACAATAGGATAGAAACACACAACGACACAGCTATAGAATAGAAACACACAACGACACAACAATAGGACACAATCACACAACGACGCAACAATAGGACAGAATCACACAACAAATAGGATAGAATCACACAACAATACAACAAGGTGCAATCACACAGGGATACAATGATAGAACAAGATACAATAACACAAAGATACAATTAAACAACAGTAGGATAGTAATACACAACAATACAACAAGGTACAATCACATGAACCAACAGTGATGAGATACAATGAGACACAATAACACAAAGATACAATCCCATAAGGAATAAACAATGTGCCCCTCCCCATCAGTAATGGACGCTCCGCGTGGTCGCTCATACATCTGCCTGTACAGTTTTTATACATTTGATGGATTTGTGTACTGCAGTGTGTGTGCGGCTGTCCGGACATTACTATGGGGGGCAGAGGCCGCAGTCCCTGTTTGTTCCCTCAGTCTCCTATGTCTTGCTCCTCTGGGCCCCTCTTCTCTTTGGGGCCCCAGTATACTGATACATTCAGCTGTAGTTCCTGACCCTCAGCCTGTTCTGATCCCTCGGGGGTGACCGGGCCCTTAGGATTTAGCAGGGGCCCTGTTTTTTGCTGCCTCCAGTCTTACAGCTGAGGGTTTGTAACAATTGTTTCCATTCTGTGCGCTAAACACAATCTCTTCTGTTACAATGTGTCAGTCTGGAGTCCAGAATATTGTCTAGACAGGATGCAATTGTGGCAAACCCTCAGCTGTGAGATTGTTTCTTGTCATTGGCTGTGAACAAGAATGATTACATTCAGTGATAGCCAGCAGAGATCCTGGGGCCCCACCACTGACTCCTGCTACCTACCTGGGGCCCCACCACTGACCCCTGCTACCTACCTGGGGCCCCACCACTGACCCTGCTACCTACCTGGGGCCCCACCACTAAACCCTGCTACCTACCTGGGGCCCCACCACTGAACCCTGCTACCTACCTGGGGCCCCACCACTGACCCTGCTACCTACCTGGGGCCCCACCACTGACCCTGCTACCTACCTGGGGCCCCACCACTGACCCTGCTACCTACCTGGGGCCCCACCACTAAACCCTGCTACCTACCTGGGGCCCCACCACTGAACCCTGCTACCTACCTGGGGCCCCACCACTGACCCTGCTACCTACCTGGGGCCCCACCACTGACCCTGCTACCTACCTGGGGCCCCACCCCTGAACCCCGCTACCTACCTGGGGCCCCACCCCTGAACCCCGCTACCTACATGGGGCCCCACCACTGAACCCTGCTACCTACCTGGGGCCCCACCACTGACCCTGCTACCTACCTGGGGCCCCACCACTGAACCCTGCTACCTACCTGGGGCCCCACCGCTGACCCTGCTACCTACCTGGGGCCCCACCACTGGACCTGCTACCTACCTGGGGCCCCACCCCTGAACCCCGCTACCTACCTGGGGCTCCACCCCTGAACCCCGCTACCTACCTGGGGCCCCACCCCTGAAGCCCGCTACCTACCTGGGCCCCCATCATTGAACCCCGCTACCTTCCTGGGGCCCCACCCCTGAACCCCGCTACCTACCTGGGGCCCCACCCCTGAACCCCGCTGCCTACCTGGGGCCCCACCCCTGAAGCCCGCTACCTACCTGGGGCCCCACCCCTGAACCCCGCTACCTACCTGGGGCCCCACCCCTTAACCCCGCTACCTACCTGGGGCCCCACCCCTGAAGCCCGCTACCTACCTGGGCCCCCATCATTGAACCCCGCTACCTTCCTGGGGCCCCACCCCTGAAGCCCGCTACCTACCTGGGGCCCCACCCCTGAACCCCGCTACCTACCTGGGGCCCCACCCCTGAACCCCGCTACCTACCTGGGGCCCCACCCCTGAAGCCCGCTACCTACCTGGGGCCCCACCCCTGAACCCCGCTACCTACCTGGGGCCCCACCCCTTAACCCCGCTACCTACCTGGGGCCCCACCCCTGAACCCCGCTACCTACCTGGACCCAACCACTGAACCCTGCCATCTTCCTGGGGCCCCACCTGTATAATGTATACACAGCAGTACATGACACTAGGTCAGACACAGGGCCCCGGGGGAAGCTGCAGCCTCCTGTCTCTGTATAAGAGGTTTATGAATGAAGAGCTGAGGTGGCACATTGTACCAGAGATAAGAAGTGCTGAGGCTTCACCCTCGGCTATCAGCGCCCACAGCTGCTCCCCGGCCGGCACGTCCCCCGTTATCACAACCGTCACTGTCACTGCTGCAGAGTCCGTTACAGTGAATCAGGACAGCGAAAGGATCCGAGAGAATAGTAAGAGAGCAGCGGATACAATGCATTCTATACCGTCCTATACCACCCTACTATGTATCCTATACCGTCCTATGCTGTGCTACAACTGTACCGCCCTATAATGTATCCTGTACCATCTATACCGCCCTATAATGTATCCTGTACCATCTATACCGTCCTATAATGTATCCTGTACCATCTACACCGTCCTATAATGTATCCTGTACCATCTATACCGTCCTATAATGTATCCTGCACCATCTATACCGTCCTATAATGTATCCTGCACCATCTATACCGTCCTATAATGTATCCTGCACCATCTATACCGTCCTATAATGTATCCTGTACCATCTATACCGTCCTATAATGTATCCTGCACCATCTATACCATCCTATAATGTATCCTGCACCATCTATACCGTCCTATAATGTATCCTGTACCATCTATACCGTCCTATAATGTATCCTGCACCATCTATACCGTCCTATAATGTATCCTGTACCATCTATACCGTCCTATAATGTATCCTGTACCATCTATACCGTCCTATAATGTATCCTGTACCATCTATACCGTCCTATAATGTATCCTGTACCATCTATACCGTCCTATAATGTATCCTGTACCATCTTTACCGTCCTATAATGTATCCTGTACCATCTATACCGCCCTATAATGTATCCTGCACCATCTATACCGCCCTATAATGTATCCTGCACCATCTATACCGTCCTATAATGTATCCTGCACCATCTATACCGTCCTATAATGTATCCTGCACCATCTATACCGTCCTATAATGTATCCTGCACCATCTATACCGTCTTTTAATGTATCCTGCACCATCTATACCGTCCTATAATGTATCCTGCACCATCTATACCGTCCTATAATGTATCCTGCACCATCTATACCGTCCTATAATGTATCCTGCACCATCTATACCGTCCTATAATGTATCCTGCACCATCTATACCGTCTTTTAATGTATCCTGCACCATCTATACCGTCCTATAATGTATCCTGCACCATCTATACCGTCCTATAATGTATCCTGTACCATCTATACCGTCCTATAATGTATCCTGCACCATCTATACCGTCCTATTATGTATCGTGTACCGTCTATACCGCCCTATAATGTATCGTGTACCGTCTATACCGCCCTATAATGTATCCTGCACCGTCTATACCGCCCTATAATGTATCCTGCACCGTCTATACCGCCCTATAATGTATCCTGCACCGTCTATACCGCCCTGTAATGTATCCTGCACCGTCTATACCGCCCTGTAATGTATCCTGCACCGTCTATACCGCCCTATAATGTATCCTGCACCGTCTATACCGTCCTATAATGTATCCTGCACCATCTATACCGTCCTATAATGTATCCTGTACCATCTATACCGTCCTATAATGTATCCTGCACCATCTATACCGTCCTATAATGTATCGTGTACCATCTATACCGTCCTGTAATGTATCCTGTACCATCTATACCGTCCTGTAATGTATCCTGCACCATCTATACCGTCCTATAATGTATCCTGTACCATCTATACCGTCCTATAATGTATCCTGTACCATCTATACCGCCCTATAATGTATCGTGCACCATCTATACCGTCCTATAATGTATCCTGTACCATCTATACCGCCCTATAATGTATAGTGCACCATCTATACCGTCCTATAATGTATCCTGTACCATCTATCCCGTCCTATAATGTATCCTGCACCATCTATACCGCCCTATAATGTATCCTGCACCATCTATACCGCCCTATAATGTATCCTGTACCATCTATACCGTCCTACAATGTATCCTGCACCATCTATACCGTCCTATAATGTATCCTGCACCATCTATACCGTCCTATAATGTATCCTGCACCATCTATACCGTCCTATAATGTATCCTGCACCATCTATACCGTCCTATAATGTATCCTGTACCATCTATACCGTCCTATAATGTATCCTGTACCATCTATACCGCCCTATAATGTATCCTGCACCATCTATACCGTCCTATAATGTATCGTGCACCATCTATACCGTCCTATAATGTATCGTGCACCATCTATACCGTCCTATAATGTATCGTGCACCATCTATACCGTCCTATAATGTATCGTGCACCATCTATACCGTCCTATAATGTATCCTGCACCATCTATACCGTCCTATAATGTATCCTGCACCATCTATACCGTCCTATAATGTATCCTGTACCATCTATACCGTCCTATAATGTATCGTGCACCATCTATACCGTCCTATAATGTATCGTGCACCATCTATACCGCCCTATAATGTATCCTGTACCATCTATACCGCCCTATAATGTATCCTGCACCATCTATACCGTCCTATAATGTATCCTGCACCATCTATACCGCCCTATAATGTATCCTGCACCATCTATACCGTCCTATAATGTATCCTGTACCATCTATACCGTCCTATAATGTATCCTGTACCATCTATACCGCCCTATAATGTATCCTGCACCATCTATACCGCCCTATAATGTATCGTGTACCATCAATACCGTCCTATAATGTATCCTGTACCATCTATACCGCCCTATAATGTATCCTGTACCATCTATACCGCCCTATAATGTATCCTGTACCATCTATACCGTCCTATAATGTATCCTGTACCATCTATACCGTCCTATAATGTATCCTGCACCATCTATACCGTCCTATAATGTATCCTGTACCATCTATACCGTCCTATAATGTATCCTGTACCATCTATACCGTCCTATAATGTATCCTGTACCATCTATACCGTCCTATAATGTATCCTGTACCATCTATACCGTCCTATAATGTATCCTGTACCATCTATACCGTCCTATAATGTATCCTGTACCATCTATACCGTCCTATAATGTATCCTGCACCATCTATACCGCCCTATAATGTATCCTGTACCATCTATACCGCCCTATAATGTATCCTGTACCATCTATACCGTCCTATAATGTATCCTGTACCATCTATACCGTCCTATAATGTATCCTGCACCATCTATACCGTCCTATAATGTATCCTGTACCATCTATACCGTCCTATAATGTATCCTGTACCATCTATACCGTCCTATAATGTATCCTGTACCATCTATACCGTCCTATAATGTATCCTGTACCATCTATACCGTCCTATAATGTATCCTGTACCATCTATACCGTCCTATAATGTATCCTGCACCATCTATACCGTCCTATAATGTATCCTGTACCGGTATTACGCAGGTGATGGGCAGGGCCTGTTTCCCCCCCAGACATGATCATATTGGACTGGTCCCCCCACTAATCTAAATAGACTGATTGTTAATAGTAAATGTCGTCTTCAGGAGGGAAGAAGCAGCAGTGGCCCCCGGGGGCCCAGAGCATGTGCAGATTATATATGAGTGATGGACGCCATATACTGAGACCTCACAGGTATACAGGATATATATATGAGTGATGGACGCCGTATACTGAGACCTCACAGGTATACAGGATATATATATGAGTGATGGACGCCGTATACTGAGACCTCACAGATATACAGGATATATGAGTGATTGACGCCGTATACTGAGACCTCACAGGTATACAGGATATATGAGTGATTGACGCCGTATACTGAGACCTCACAGGTATACAGGATATATTAGTGATGGGCGCCGTATACTGAGACCTCAAAGGTATACAGGATATATGAGTGATGAACGCCGTATACTGAGACCTCACAGGTATACAGAATATGAGTGATGGACGCCGTATACTGAGACCTCACAGGTATAAATGATATATATGAGTGATGGACGCCGTATACTGAGACCTCACAGGTATACAGGATATATATATGAGTGATGGACGCCGTATACTGAGACCTCACAGGTATAAATGATATATATGAGTGATGGACGCCGTATACTGAGACCTCACAGGTATACAGGATATATATGAGTGATGGACGCCGAATACTGAGACCTCACAGGTATACAGGATATATATATGAGTGATGGACGCCGTATACTGAGACCTCACAGGTATAAATGATATATATGAGTGATGGACGCCGAATACTGAGACCTCACAGGTATACAGGATATATATATGAGTGATGGACGCCGAATACTGAGACCTCACAGGTATACAGGATATATATATGAGTGATGGACGCCGTATACTGAGACCTCACAGGTATACAGGATATATGAGTGATGGACGCCGTATACTGAGACCTCACAGGTATACAGGATATATGAGTGATGGACGCCGTATACTGAGACCTCACAGGTATACAGGATATATATGAGTGATGGACGCCGTATACTGAGACCTCACAGGTATACAGGATATATGAGTGATGGACGCCGTATACTGAGACCTCACAGGTATACAGGATATATGAGTGATGGACGCCGTATACTGAGACCTCACAGGTATACAGGATATATTAGTGATGGACGCCGGATACTGAGACCTCACAGGTATACAGGATATATGAGTGATGGACGCCGTATACTGAGACCTCACAGGTATAAATGATATATATGAGTGATGGACGCCGGATACTGAGACCTCACAGGTATACAGGATATATTAGTGATAGGCGCCGTATACTGAGACCTCAAAGGTATACAGGATATATATATGAGTGATGGACGCCGTATACTGAGACCTCACAGGTATACAGGATATATGAGTGATGGCTGCCGTATACTGAGACCTCACAGGTATACAGGATATATATATGAGTGATGGACGCCGTATACTGAGACCTCAAAGGTATAAATGATATATATGAGTGATGGACGCCGTATACTGAGACCTCACAGGTATAAATGATATATATGAGTGATGGACGCCGGATACTGAGACCTCACAGGTATACAGGATATATTAGTGATGGGCGCCGTATACTGAGACCTCAAAGGTATACAGGATATATATATGAGTGATGGACGCCGTATACTGAGACCTCACAGGTATAAATGATATATATGAGTGATGGACGCCGTATACTGAGACCGCACAGGTATAAATGATATATATGAGTGATGGATGCTGTATACTGAGACCTCACAGGTATACAGGATATATATGAGTGATGGACGCCGTATACTGAGACCTCACAGGTATAAATGATATATATGAGTGATGGATGCTGTATACTGAGACCTCACAGGTATACAGGATATATATGAGTGATGGACGCCGTATACTGAGACCTCACAGGTATACAGGATATATGAGTGATGGACGCCGTATACTGAGACCTCACAGGTATACAGGATATATATATGAGTGATGGACGCCGTATACTGAGACCTCACAGGTATACAGGATATATATATGAGTGATGGACGCTGTATACTGAGACCTCACAGGTATACAGGATATATGAGTGATGGATGCCGTATACTGAGACCTCACAGGTATACAGGATATATGAGTGATGGACGCCGTATACTGAGACCTCACAGGTATACAGGATATATGAGTGATGGACACCGTATACTGAGACCTCACAGGTATACAGGATATATATATATGAGTGATGGATGCCGTTTACTGAGACCTCACAGGTATAAATGATATATATGAGTGATGGACGCCGGATACTGAGACCTCACAGGTATACAGGATATATGAGTGATGGACGCCGTATACTGAGACCTCACAGGTATACAGGATATATATATGAGTGATGGACGCCGTATACTGAGACCTCACAGGTATACAGGATATATATATGAGTGATGGACGCCATATACTGAGACCTCACAGGTATACAGGATATATATATGAGTGATGGACGCCATATACTGAGACCTCACAGGTATACAGGATATATGAGTGATGGATGCCGTATACTGAGACCTCACAGGTATACAGGATATATGAGTGATGGACGCCGTATACTGAGACCTCACAGGTATACAGGATATATGAGTGATGGACACCGTATACTGAGACCTCACAGGTATACAGGATATATGAGTGATGGACGCCGTATACTGAGACCTCACAGGTATACAGGATATATGAGTGATGGACGCCGTTTACTGAGACCTCACAGGTATAAATGATATATATGAGTGATGGACGCCGAATACTGAGACCTCACAGGTATACAGGATATATATATGAGTGATGGACGCCGTATACTGAGACCTCACAGGTATACAGGATATATATATGAGTGATGGACGCCGTATACTGAGACCTCACAGGTATAAATGATATATATGAGTGATGGACGCTGTATACTGAGACCTCACATGTATACAGGATATATGAATGATGGACGCCGTATACTTAGACCTCACAGGTATACAGGATATATATGAGTGATGGACGCCGTATACTGAGACCTCACAGGTATACAGGATATATGAGTGATGGACGCCGTTTACTGAGACCTCACAGGTATACAGGATATATGAGTGATGGACGCCGTTTACTGAGACCTCACAGGTATACAGGATATATATGAGTGATGGACGCCGTATACTGAGACCTCACAGGTATACAGGATATATGAGTGATGGACGCCGTATACTGAGACCTCACAAGTATACACTATATATATGTGATGGACGCCGTATACTGAGACCTCCCAGGTATACAGAATATATATATGAGTGATGGACGCTGTATACTGAGACCTCCCAGGTATACAGAATATATATATGAGTGATGGACGCCGGATACTGAGACCTCACAGGTATACAGGATATATATATGAGTGATGGACGCCGTATACTGAGACCTCACAGATATACAGGATATATGAGTGATGGACGCCGTATACTGAGACCTCACAAGTATACACTATATATATGTGATGGACGCCGTATACTGAGACCTCCCAGGTATACAGAATATATATATGAGTGATGGACGCTGTATACTGAGACCTCCCAGGTATACAGAATATATATATGAGTGATGGACGCCGGATACTGAGACCTCACAGGTATACAGGATATATATATGAGTGATGGACGCCGTATACTGAGACCTCACAGATATACAGGATATATGAGTGATGGACGCCGTATACTGAGACCTCACAGGTATACAGGATATATGAGTGATGGACGCCGTATACTGAGACCTCACAGGTATACAGGATATATGAGTGATGGACGCCGTATACTGAGACCTCACAGGTATACAGGATATATGAGTGATGGACGCCGTATACTGAGACCTCACAGGTATACATGATATATATGAGTGATGGACGCCGTATACTGAGACCTCACAGGTATACAGGATATATATATGAGTGATGGACGCCGTATACTGAGACCTCACAGGTATAAATGATATATATGAGTGATGGACGCTGTATACTGAGACCTCACAGGTATACAGGATATATGA
This sequence comes from Hyla sarda, assembly GCF_029499605.1. Classification (NCBI taxonomy): domain Eukaryota; kingdom Metazoa; phylum Chordata; class Amphibia; order Anura; family Hylidae; genus Hyla; species Hyla sarda. Next base: position 310,350 of record NW_026608574.1, on the reverse strand, counting down.
GTGATGGATGCCGTATACTGAGACCTCACAGGTATACAGGATATATGAGTGATGGACGCCGTTTGCTGAGACCTCACAGGTATACAGGATATATGAGTGATGGACGCCGTTTACTGAGACCTCACAGGTATACAGGATATATGAGTGATGGACGCCGTATACTGAGACCTCACAAGTATACACTATATATATGTGATGGACGCCGTATACTGAGACCTCCCAGGTATACAGAATATATATATGAGTGATGGATGCCGGATACTGAGACCTCACAGGTATACAGGATATATATATGAGTGATAGACGCCATATACTGAGACCTCACAGGTATACAGGATATATGAGTGATGGACGCCGTATACTGAGACCTCACAGGTATACAGGATATATGAGTGATGGACGCCATATACTGAGACCTCACAGGTATACAGGATATATGAGTGATGGACGCCGTATACTGAGACCTCACAGGTATACATGATATATATGAGTGATGGACGCCGTATACTGAGACCTCACAGGTATACAGGATATATATATGAGTGATGGACGCCGTATACGGAGACCTCACAGGTATAAATGATATATATGAGTGATGGACGCCGTATACTGAGACCTCACAGGTATACAGGATATATATATGAGTGATGGACGCTGTATACTGAGACCTCACAGGTATAAATGATATATATGAGTGATGGACGCCGTATACTGAGACCTCACAGGTATACAGGATATATATATATATGAGTGATGGACGCCGTATACTGAGACCTCACAGGTTTACACTATATATATGTGATGGACGCTGTATACTGAGACCTCCCAGGTATACAGGATATATATATGAGTGATGGACGCTGGATACTGAGACCTCACAGGTATACAGGATATATATATGAGTGATGGACGCCATATACTGAGACCTCACAGGTATACAGGATATATGAGTGATGGACGCCGTATACTGAGACCTCACAGGTATACAGGATATATGAGTGATGGACGCCGTATACTGAGACCTCACAGGTATACAGGATATATGAGTGATGGACGCCGTATACTGAGACCTCACAGGTATAAATGATATATATGAGTGATGGATGCCGTATACTGAGACCTTACAGGTATACAGGATATATGAGTGATGGACGCCGTATACTGAGACCTTACAGGTATACAGGATATATGAGTGATGGACGCCGTATACTGAGACCTTACAGGTATACAGGATATATGAGTGATGGACGCCGTATACTGAGACCTCACAGGTATACAGGATATATGAGTGATGGACGCCGTATACTGAGACCTCACAGGCATAAATGATATATATGAGTGATGGACGCCGTATACTGAGACCTCACAGGTATACAGGATATATATATGAGTGATGGACGCTGTATACTGAGACCTCACAGGTATAAATGATATATATGAGTGATGGACGCCGTATACTGAGACCTCACGGGTATACAGGATATATGAGTGATGGACGCCGTATACTGAAACCTCAGAGGTATACAGGATATATGAGTGATGGACGCCGTATACTGAGACCTTACAGGTATACAGGATATATGAGTGATGGACGCCGTATACTGAGACCTTACAGGTATACAGGATATATGAGTGATGGACGCCGTATACTGAGACCTCACAGGTATACAGGATATATGAGTGATGGACGCCGTATACTGAGACCTCACAGGCATAAATGATATATATGAGTGATGGACGCCGTATACTGAGACCTCACAGGTATACAGGATATATATATGAGTGATGGACGCTGTATACTGAGACCTCACAGGTATAAATGATATATATGAGTGATGGACGCCGTATACTGAGACCTCACAGGTATACAGGATATATATATGAGTGATGGACGCCGTATACGGAGACCTCACAGGTATAAATGATATATATGAGTGATGGACGCCGTATACTGAGACCTCACAGGTATACAGGATATATATATGAGTGATGGACGCTGTATACTGAGACCTCACAGGTATAAATGATATATATGAGTGATGGACGCCGTATACTGAGACCTCACAGGTATACAGGATATATATATATATGAGTGATGGACGCCGTATACTGAGACCTCACAGGTATACACTATATATATGTGATGGACGCTGTATACTGAGTCCTCCCAGGTATACAGGATATATATATGAGTGATGGACGCTGGATACTGAGACCTCACAGGTATACAGGATATATATATGAGTGATGGACGCCATATACTGAGACCTCACAGGTATACAGGATATATGAGTGATGGACGCCGTATACTGAGACCTCACAGGTATACAGGATATATGAGTGATGGACGCCGTATACTGAGACCTCACAGGTATACAGGATATATGAGTGATGGACGCCGTATACTGAGACCTCACAGGTATAAATGATATATATGAGTGATGGATGCCGTATACTGAGACCTTACAGGTATACAGGATATATGAGTGATGGACGCCGTATACTGAGACCTTACAGGTATACAGGATATATGAGTGATGGACGCCGTATACTGAGACCTTACAGGTATACAGGATATATGAGTGATGGACGCCGTATACTGAGACCTCACAGGTATACAGGATATATGAGTGATGGACGCCGTATACTGAGACCTCACAGGCATAAATGATATATATGAGTGATGGACGCCGTATACTGAGACCTCACAGGTATACAGGATATATATATGAGTGATGGACGCTGTATACTGAGACCTCACAGGTATAAATGATATATATGAGTGATGGACGCCGTATACTGAGACCTCACAGGTATACAGGATATATGAGTGATGGACGCCGTATACTGAAACCTCACAGGTATACAGGATATATATATATGAGTGATGGACGCCGTATACTGAGACCTCACAGGTATACACTATATATATGTGATGGACGCTGTATACTGAGACCTCCCAGGTATACAGGATATATATATGAGTGATGGACGCTGGATACTGAGACCTCACAGGTATACAGGATATATATATGAGTGATGGACGCCATATACTGAGACCTCACAGGTATACAGGATATATGAGTGATGGACGCCGTATACTGAGACCTCACAGGTATACAGGATATATGAGTGATGGACGCCGTATACTGAGACCTCACAGGTATACAGGATATATGAGTGATGGACGCCGTATACTGAGACCTCACAGGTATAAATGATATATATGAGTGATGGATGCCGTATACTGAGACCTTACAGGTATACAGGATATATGAGTGATGGACGCCGTATACTGAGACCTTACAGGTATACAGGATATATGAGTGATGGACGCCGTATACTGAGACCTTACAGGTATACAGGATATATGAGTGATGGACGCCGTATACTGAGACCTCACAGGTATAAATGATATATATGAGTGATGGATGCCGTATACTGAGGCCTTACAGGTATACAGGATATATGAGTGATGGACGCCGTATACTGAGACCTTACAGGTATACAGGATATATGAGTGATGGACGCCGTATACTGAGACCTTACAGGTATACAGGATATATGAGTGATGGACGCCGTATACTGAGACCTCACAGGTATACAGGATATATGAGTGATGGACGCCGTATACTGAGACCTCACAGGCATAAATGATATATATGAGTGATGGACGCCGTATACTGAGACCTCACAGGTATACAGGATATATATATGAGTGATGGACGCTGTATACTGAGACCTCACAGGTATAAATGATATATATGAGTGATGAATGCCGTATACTGAGACCTCACAGGTATACAGGATATATGAGTGATGGACGCCGTATACTGAGACCTCACAGGTATACAGGATATATATATATGAGTGATGGACGCCGTATACTGAGACCTCACAGGTATACACTATATATATGTGATGGACGCTGTATACTGAGACCTCCCAGGTATACAGGATATATATATGAGTGATGGACGCTGGATACTGAGACCTCACAGGTATACAGGATATATGAGTGATGGACGCCGTATACTGAGACCTTACAGGTATACAGGATATATGAGTGATGGACGCCGTATACTGAGACCTCACAGGTATACAGGATATATGAGTGATGGACGCCGTATACTGAGACCTCACAGGCATAAATGATATATATGAGTGATGGATGCCGTATACTGAGACCTCACAGGTATACAGGATATATGAGTGATGGACGCCGTATACTGAGACCTCACAGGTATAAATGATATATATGAGTGATGGATGCCGTATACTGAGACCTCACAGGTATACAGGATATATGAGTGATGGACGCCTCACATACCGGTGTCATCCAGGAGCCATATTATGGAATGGAGGGGAGACCCTCAGTGCGGACTCCATAACGCAGTATTGCACAGACAACATGATTTCTGGGGCCCTGTGGCAAGGAAAGGGTGTATTTCCCTTGCTATCTCTGCTGAATGCTCCACCTGTGTCCTGATTAATGAGGTATCAGGAAGGGAAAGTGGGTCTCCCTGGGTAACAGCATGTCGCTGTAGGGGGAGACACACGGACCCTGTTATGTCGCTGTAGGGGGAGACACGCGGACCCTGTTATGTGGCTGTAGGGGGAGACACACGGACCCTGTTATGTCGCTGTAGGGGGAGACACACGGACCCTGTTATGTCGCTGTAGGGGGAGACACGCGGACCCTGTTATGTCGCTGTAGGGGGAGACACGCGGACCCTGTTATGTCGCTGTAGAGGGAGACACGCGGACCCTGTTATGTCGCTGTAGGGGGAGACACGCGGACCCTGTTATGTGGCTGTAGGGGGAGACACACGGACCCTGTTATGTTGCTGTAGGGGGAGACACACGGACCCTGTTATGTCGCTGTAGGGGGAGACACGCGGACCCTGTTATGTGGCTGTAGGGGGAGACACACGGACCCTGTTATGTCGCTGTAGGGGGAGACACGCGGACCCTGTTATGTCGCTGTAGGGGGAGACACGCGGACCCTGTTATGTCGCTGTAGGGGGAGACACGCGGACCCTGTTATGTCGCTGTAGAGGGAGACACGCGGACCCTGTTATGTCGCTGTAGGGGGAGACACGCGGACCCTGTTATGTGGCTGTAGGGGGAGACACACGGACCCTGTTATGTTGCTGTAGGGGGAGACACGCGGACCCTGTTATGTCGCTGTAGGGAGAGACACACGGACCCTGTTATGTCGCTGTAGGGGGAGACACGCGGACCCTGTTATGTCGCTGTAGGGGGAGACACGCGGACCCTGTTATGTCGCTGTAGGGAGAGACACGCGGACCCTGTTATGTCGCTGTAGGGGGAGACACGCGGACCCTGTTATGTCGCTGTAGGGGGAGACACGCGGACCCTGTTATGTCGCTGTAGGGGGAGACACGCGGACCCTGTTATGTCGCTGTAGGGGGAGACACGCGGACCCTGTTATGTCGCTGTAGGGGAGACACGCGGACCCTGTTATGTCGCTGTAGGGGGAGACACGCGGACCCTGTTATGTCGCTGTAGGGGGAGACACACGGACCCTGTTATGTCGCTGTAGGGGGAGACACACGGACCCTGTTATGTCGCTGTAGGGGAGACACACGGACCCTGTTATGTCGCTGTAGGGGGAGACACACGGACCCTGTTATGTCACTGTAGGGGAGACACACGGACCCTGTTATGTCGCTGTAGGGGAGACACACGGACCCTGTTATGTCGCTGTAGGGGGAGACACACGGACCCTGTTATGTCTCTGTAGGGGGAGACACACGGACCCTGTTATGTCGCTGTAGGGGGAGACACACGGACCCTGTTATGTCGCTGTAGGGGGAGACACAGGGACCCTGTTATGTCGCTGTAGGGGGAGACAAACGGACCCTGTTATGTCCCTGTAGGGGGAGACACGCGGACCCTGTTATGTCGCTGTAGGGGGAGACACGAAGACCCTGTTATGTCGCTGTAGGGGGAGACACGCGGACCCTGTTATGTCGCTGTAGGGGAGACACACGGACCCTGTTATGTCGCTGTAGGGGGAGACACACGGACCCTGTTATGTCGCTGTAGGGGAGACACACGGACCCTGTTATGTCGCTGTAAGGGGAGACACACGGACCCGTTATGTCGCTGTAGGGGGAGACACACGGAACCCGTTATGTCGCTGTAGGGGGAGACACACGGACCCCGTTATGTCGCTGTAGGGGGAGACACACGGACCCTGTTATGTCGCTGTAGGGGGAGACAAACGGACCCCGTTATGTCCCTGTAGGGGGAGACACGCGGACCCCGTTATGTCGCTGTAGGGGGAGACACACGGACCCTGTTATGTCGCTGTAGGGGGAGACACACGGACCCTGTTATGTCTCTGTAGGGGAGACACACGGACCCTGTTATGTCTCTGTAGGGGGAGACACACGGACCCTGTTATGTCGCTGTAGGGGGAGACACACGGACCCTGTTATGTCTCTGTAGGGGGAGACACACGGACCCTGTTATGTCGCTGTAGGGGGAGACACACGGACCCTGTTATGTCGCTGTAGGGGGAGACACACGGACCCTGTTATGTCGCTTTAGGGGGAGACACACGGACCCTGTTATGTCGCTGTAGGGGGAGACACACGGACCCTGTTATGTCGCTGTAGGGGGAGACACACGGACCCTGTTATGTCGCTGTAGGGGGAGACACACGGACCCTGTTATGTCGCTGTAGGGGGAGACACACGGACCCTGTTATGTCTCTGTAGGGGGAGACACACGGACCCTGTTATGTCTCTGTAGGGGGAAACACACGGACCCTGTTATGTCGCTGTAGAGGGAGACACACGGACCCTGTTATGTCGCTGTAGGGGGAGACACACGGACCCTGTTATGTCGCTGTAGGGGGAGACACACGGACCCTGTTATGTCGCTGTAGGGGGAGACACACGGACCCTGTTATGTCTCTGTAGGGGGAGACACACGGACCCTGTTTTGTCTCTGTAGGGGGAGACACACGGACCCTGTTTTATCTCTGTAGGGGGAGACACACGGACCCTGTTATGTCGCTGTAGGGGGAGACACACGGACCCTGTTATGTCGCTGTAGGGGGAGACACACGGACCCTGTTATGTCGCTGTAGGGGGAGACACACGGACCCTGTTATGTCGCTGTAGGGGGAGACACACGGACCCTGTTGAGGAAACACACAGCAAACTGTGAGCGGTCCAAGAAGTGAAGAAGTGGTGTGAACTGTGAGTACCAGGTTGCAGGGTCACATGTTTTATGCTGGCGGAGATCACCAGATAGTAGTCAGGGAATGCTGATATGTGTAGTCACTGACCAGACGCTCTAGGACTTTTGTTTGTTCCTGAGTTATGTTTTGTTTTACCTGCAACCTGTCTAAATAAAGCTGGTAAGGTGCCGGGCGTGCATGAATAACCGTTGTCTGCGGGTTTATTGAGTGGAAACGTGTCCCGTGGCCGTGACCAGGACGATCCCGGAGCTATCCCCAAGGAGGAATCCTTACAATTGGTGGAGGATGCGGGCAAACACGTTGCTAGGAGCAACCAGTGGTCGAGTTGCAGTGAAGTTGTTGCCAAGAGAAAACAACCGTGCATGTTGCAAGGGTGTACTCTCTCAGAGAGGAGACAGTGGGACGAGCCCAGCTGTGGTGTACAAGAGCAGGACTGAGCCTGTGGGGAAGTTGTTGCTAGGGGCAACAGATCGCATCAAGCGAGTGGGCGCTCTTTCTCAAGTAAGGAGACAGGTGGACGGGCCACCTGCAGAGTGCAGATTACGTTTTGAGACTGTGTATAAAGGCGTTGCTAGGGGCAATGGAAAAATTTTGTTGGCAAGCGGCTGACATTTCGGCAGAGGACTGTGTTACAAGATGGATGTCCTGATAAGTGCTTTGTTGCAGACGGCTGCAGCGCAAGAGGAAACAAGCTTTGCAGAGTTTGAAAAGATTGCTATGCATGAGGCGCGGCCCAAGACACCGGGGAAACTTGGTGTTTGGATCCATTGGAGGAGAAGCCCAAAAAGTTCATGAGAACTGGATCCAAAGATCTTACGGGACTATGAGAAAGTCCAGACAGAGATCCTGATCCAAGTGGGAGTAATCCGCGCTGCAAGACTACAGAGTGCGCTGCGGCCTAATGGGGAGGCGGGGTCTAAAGTGCAGCACTACTTAGAGAGCAAGTGGAGCGATGTTCTGCAGCAGAGAAGCTGGTGAGAGGTGTCCAGCGCCAGCCCTTAACTGACTGGACGGCAAGAGATTCTGGTAAGACTGTTCCAGGGGTTATGGGGGCCATGTTTAGTGACTATGAGACTGTGCATAAAAATGATGGGACTGTGCATAAAAAGGCTGAGGCGGAGGGTGGTGTTTCCCTAGGTGACTGTGTGAACAGTGTTCAAGGTGGTACCAACCTATGTCCAGTTGTAGAATCATGTGAGGGTGGGGACCCCCTCATGGAGACTGATGAGACTGTTCACACTGTGCAGATCGGATTGAAAAAATCTGGTGAACAGAAAATGTTAAATGCAGGACTGTGCAGGACTGGGAGAAAATGTAACAAAACACTTTACCTGAGTTAGGTCCTAGTGCTAAGAACTGTCCTGTAAATTATGAACATGTGCCCCTGCAACCTGTTACTCACAGTTCACACCACTTCTTCACTTCTTGGAAGTTCGCTGTGTGTTTCCTCAACAGGGTCCGTGTGTCTCCCCCTACAGCAACATAACAGGGTCCGTGTGTCTCCCCCTACAGCAACATAACAGGGTCCGTGTGTCTCCCCCTACAGCGACATAACAGGGTCCGTGTGTCTCCCCCTACAGCGACATAACAGGGTCCGTGTGTCTCCCCCTACAGCAATATAACAGGGTCCGTGTGTCTCCCCCTACAGCGACATAACAGGGTCCGTGTGTCTCCCCCTACAGCGACATAACAGGGTCCGTGTGTCTCCCCCTACAGCGACATAACAGGGTCCGTGTGTCTCCCCCTACAGCGACATAACAGGGTCCGTGTGTCTCCCCCTACAGCAACATAACAGGGTCCGTGTGTCTCCCCCTACAGCGACATAACAGGGTCCGTGTGTCTCCCCCTACAGCGACATAACAGGGTCCGTGTGTCTCCCCCTACAGCAATATAACAGGGTCCGTGTGTCTCCCCCTACAGCGACATAACAGGGTCTTCGTGTCTCCCCCTACAGCAATATAACAGGGTCCGTGTGTCTCCCCCTACAGCGACATAACAGGGTCCGTGTGTCTCCCCCTACAGCGACATAACAGGGTCCGTGTGTCTCCCCCTACAGCGACATAACAGGGTCCGTGCGTCTCCCCCTACAGCGACATAACATGGTCCGTGCGTCTCCCCCTACAGCGACATAACAGGGTCCGTGTGTCTCCCCCTACAGCGACATAACAGGGTCCGTGTGTCTCCCCCTACAGCGACATAACAGGGTCCGCGTGTCTCCCCCTACAGCGACATAACAGGGTCCGTGTGTCTCCCCCTACAGCAACATAACAGGGTCCGTGTGTCTCCCCTACAGCGACATAACAGGGTCCGTGTGTCTCCCCCCTACAGTGACATAACAGGGTCCGCGTGTCTCCCCCCTACAGCGACATAACAGGGTCCGTGTGTCTCCCCCTACAGCGACATAACAGGGTCCGCGTGTCTCCCCCTACAGCGACATAACAGGGTCCGTGTGTCTCCCCCTACAGCGACATAACAGGGTCCGTGTGTCTCCCCTACAGCGACATAACAGGGTCCGTGTGTCTCCCCCCTACAGTGACATAACAGGGTCCGCGTGTCTCCCCCCTACAGCGACATAACAGGGTCCGCGTGTCTCCCCCTACAGCCACATAACAGGGTCCGCGTGTCTCCCCCTACAGCGACATAACAGGGTCCGCGTGTCTCCCCCTACAGCGACATAACAGGGTCCGTGTGTCTCCCCCTACAGCGACATAACAGGGTCCGCGTGTCTCCCCCTACAGCGACATAACAGGGTCCGTGTGTCTCCCCCTACAGCGACATAACAGGGTCCGTGCGTCTCCCCCTACAGCGACATAACAGGGTCCGTGTGTCTCCCCCTACAGCCACATAACAGGGTCCGCGTGTCTCCCCCCTACTAGCGACATAACAGGGTCCGTGTGTCTCCCCCTACAGCGACATAACAGGGTCCGTGTGTCTCCCTCTACAGCGACATAACAGGGTCCGTGTGTCTCCCCCTACAGCGATGTGCTGTTACCCAGGGAGAGCCCCAACTATTCTGTTTCCTTTCCTATTATACCCACTTCCCCTTCCTGATACCTCATTAATCAGGACACAGGTGGAGCATTCAGCAGAGATAGCAAGGGAAATACACCCTTTCCTTGCCACACTGCCACAGGCCCCTTGTACTGCGCTCTTGACTATGCAGCTCTGTGTACCCCATATCTTCAGTGGCCCCTTGTAATACTGTGGTACCACAGGTGGTGTAGGAAAATACCTTATCATTTGGTGACGCCAGGGTACTGTTATCCTATACTCACTCTGAGGTTGGAAACAGCTTCTCCTGGGCGACCGATGTCAGGATACAGATAACTATCTTTACTGAGTTGGTGCAGATGGTATGACATGGACAATGTAGAGCAGAATGGAGAGGATGCAGCGTAACCCCTTGGGAGCCCTGTTGCCATGCTGGGACTTGTGGTGCTTTTACCAAACGGATTAATACTGACTTGTAAGATGGGTAGATGAATCCCAGTAAGTAGGGTTCTGTCAAGGTCCTGTAGCCTCCTACGCCAGGGCATGAACTTCCACCATATAGAAGTAGATTTGTTCCGGGCCTTTCCTCAGAGCACATGACACACAGCACACCTAAACCTCACACCACAAACCTGTACCACACACCTGAACCACACATCTGAACCACGCACCTCACACCACACATCGGAACCACACACCTGAACCTCACACCTGTACCAAACACCTGAACCCCGCACCTCACACCACACATCTGAACCACACACCTGAACCTCACACAACAAACCTGTACCACACACCTGAACCACGCACCTCACACCACACATCTGAACCACACACCTGAACCTCACACAACAAACCTGTACCACACACCTGAACCCCGCACCTCACACCACATATCTGAACCACACACCTGAACCTCACACAACAAACCTGTACCACACACCTGAACCACGCACCTCACACCACATATCTGAACCACACACCTGAACCACGCACCTCACACCACATATCTGAACCACACACCTGAACCTCACACAACAAACCTGTACCACACACCTGAACCACGCACCTCACACCACACATCTGAACCACACACCTGAACCTCACACAACAAACCTGTACCACACACCTGAACCACGCACCTCACACCACACATCTGAACCACACACCTGAACCTCACACCACAAACCTGTACCACACACCTGAACCCCGCACCTCACACCACACATCTGAACCACACACCTGAACCTCACACAACAAACCTGTACCACACACCTGAACCCCGCACCTCACACCACACATCTGAACCACACACCTGAACCTCACACCACAAACCTGTACCACACACCTGAACCACGCACCTCACACCACATATCTGAACCACGCACCTCACACCACACATCGGAACCACACACCTGAACCTCACACCTGTACCAAACACCTGAACCCCGCACCTCACACCACACATCTGAACCACACACCTGAACCTCACACCACAAACCTGTACCACACACCTGAACCACGCACCTCACACCACATATCTGAACCACACACCTGAACCTCACACAACAAACCTGTACCACACACCTGAACCACGCACCTCACACCACATATCTGAACCACACACCTGAACCTCACACAACAAACCTGTACCACACACCTGAACCCCGCACCTCACACCACACATCTGAACCACACACCTGAACCTCACACCACAAACCTGTACCACACACCTGAACCACGCACCTCACACCACATATCTGAACCACACACCTGAACCTCACACAACAAACCTGTACCACACACCTGAACCCCGCACCTCACACCACACATCTGAACCACACACCTGAACCTCACACCACAAACCTGTACCACACACCTGAACCACGCACCTCACACCACATATCTGAACCACACACCTGAACCTCACACAACAAACCTGTACCACACACCTGAACCACGCACCTCACACCACATATCTGAACCACACACCTGAACCACGCACCTCACACCACATATCTGAACCACACACCTGAACCTCACACCACAAACCTGTACCACACACCTGAACCACGCACCTCACACCACATATCTGAACCACACACCTGAACCTCACACAACAAACCTGTACCACACACCTGAACCACGCACCTCACACCACATATCTGAACCACACACCTGAACCACGCACCTCACACCACACATCTGAACCACACACCTGAACCTCACACCTGAACCACACACCTCACACCTGAATCCCACCTGATCCTCACACCTGGACCACAAACCACACACCTGAACCACACCTCACACCTGAACCTCACACCTGATCCACACACCTGAACCAAACACTTTACACCTGAACTTCTTACCTGATCCACACACCTGAACCTCACACCTCATCCACACACCTGAACCACACACCTGAACCTCACACCTGATCCACACACCTGACACCTGAACCACACACCTGAACCACATACCTCACACCTGAACATCACACCTGAACCACACAACTCACACCTGAACCACACACTTGAACCATATACCTCACACCTGAACCACACACCTGAACCTCACACCTGATCCACACACCTGAACCACACACCTCACACCTGAACCACACGCCTCACACCTTAACCACACACCTCACACATGAACCTCTCACCACACATCGGAACCACACACCTGAACCTCACACCTGTACCAAACACCTGAACCCCGCACCTCACACCACACATCTGAACCATACACCTGAACCTCACACCACAAACCTGTACCACACACCTGAACCACGCACCTCACACCACATATCTGAACCACACACCTGAACCTCACACAACAAACCTGTACCACACACCTGAACCACGCACCTCACACCACATATCTGAACCACACACCTGAACCTCACACAACAAACCTGTACCACACACCTGAACCCCGCACCTCACACCACACATCTGAACCACACACCTGAACCTCACACCACAAACCTGTACCACACACCTGAACCACGCACCTCACACCACATATCTGAACCACACACCTGAACCTCACACAACAAACCTGTACCACACACCTGAACCACGCACCTCACACCACATATCTGAACCACACACCTGAACCACGCACCTCACACCACACATCTGAACCACACACCTGAACCTCACACCACAAACCTGTACCACACACCTGAACCACGCACCTCACACCACATATCTGAACCACACACCTGAACCTCACACAACAAACCTGTACCACACACCTGAACCACGCACCTCACACCACATATCTGAACCACACACCTGAACCCCGCACCTCACACCACACATCTGAACCACACACCTGAACCACGCACCTCACACCACATATCTGAACCACATTCCTGAACCACACACCTCACACCACACACCTGAACCACACACCTGAACCACACATCTGAACCACACACCTGAACCTCATACCTGAACCACACACCTGAACCTCACACCTGAATTAAACACTTGAACAACACACCTGAACCACACACCTGAACCTCACACCTGATCCACACACCTGAACCACACACCTCACACCTGAACCGCACACCACACACCTGAACCACACCTCACACCTGAACCGCACACCACACACCGGAACCACACCTCACACCTGAACCACACACCTGAACCACACCTCACACCTGAACCGCACCTCACACCTGAACCGCACACCTCAAACCTGAACCTCAAACCTGAACCTCACACCTGAACCTCACACCTGAACCTCACACCTAAACATCACACCTGAACCTCACACCTGAATCACACACACCTCACAACTGAACCACACACCCGAACCTCACACCTGAACCTCACACCTGAACCACACACCTCACAACTGAACCTCACACCTGAACCTCACACCTGATCCACTTACCTGAATCTCACACCTGAACCACACCCCTCACACCTGAACCACACACCTGAACCACACACCTGATCCACACACCTGAAACTCACACCTGAACCACACACCTCACACCTGAACCACACACCTCACACCTGAACCCCACCTGATCCTCACACCTGGACCACAAACCACACACCTGAACCACACCTCACACCTGAACCTCACACCTGATCCACACACCTGAACCAAACACTTTACACCTGAACCTCTTACCTGATCCACACACCTGAACCTCACACCTCATCCACACACCTGAACCACACACCTGAACCTCACACCTGATCCACACACCTGACACCTGAACCACATACCTCACACCTGAACATCACACCTGAACCACACAACTCACACCTGAACCACACACTTGAACCATATACCTCACACCTGAACCACACACCTGAACCTCACACCTGATCCACACACCTGAACCACACACCTCACACCTGAACCACACGCCTCACACCTTAACCACACACCTCACACATGAACCTCTCACCACACACCTGAACCACACCTCACACCTGAACCACACACCTGAACCTCACACCTGATCCACACACCTGACACCTGAACCACAGACCTGAACCACATACCTCACATCTAAACCTCACACCACAACCACACACCTGAACGTCACAGCTGAACCTCACACCTGAACCACACACCTCACACCTGAACCTCACACTTGAACCACACAACTCACACCTGAACCACACACTTGAACCACACACCTCACACCTGAACCTCACACCTGATCCACACACCTGAACCTCACACCTGATCCACACACCTTAATCTCACACCTGAACCACGCACCTCACACCTGATCCACACACCTTACACCTTAACCACACACCTCACACATGAACCTCTCACCACACACCTGAACCACACCTCACACCTGAACCACACACCTGAACCTCACACCTGATCCACACACCTGACACCTGAACCACACAACTCACACCTGAACCACACACTTGAACCACATACCTCACACCTGATCCACACACCTGAACCACATACCTCACACCTCAACCACACACCTGAACCTCACACCTCAACCACAGACCTGAACCTCACACCTGAACCACATACCTCACACATGAACCTCACACCTGAACCCCAACCCTGAACCTCACACCTGAACCTCCCACCTGATCCACACACCTTACACCTGAACCTCCCACCTCATCCACACACCTGAACTACACACCTGAACCTCACACCTCATCCACACACCTGACACCTGAACCACACACCTGACACCTGAACCTCACAACTCACACCTGAACCACACACTTGAACCACATACCTCACACCTGAACCTCACACCTGATCCACACACCTGAACCACACACCTGAACCTCACACCTGAACCACGCACCTCACACCTGATCCTCATACCTTAACCACACACCACACACCTGAACCACACCTCACATCTGAACCACACACCTGAACCACATACCTCACACCTGAACCTCACACCTCAACCACACACCTGAACCTCACACCGGAACCACACAACTCACACCTGAACCACACACTTGAACCATATACCTCACACCTGAACCTCACACCTGAATCACACACCTGAACCTCACACCTGATCCACACACCTGAATCTCACACCTGATCCACGAACCTCACACCTGATCCACACACCTCACACCTGAACCATGCACCTCACACCTGATCCACACACCTCACACATGAACCTCTCACCACACACCTGAACCACACCTCACACCTGAACCACACACCTGAACCACATATCTCACACCTGAACCTCACACCTCAACCACCCACCTGAACCTCACACCTCAACCACACACCTCACACCTGAACCACAACTCACACCTGAACCACATACCTCACACCTGAACCTCACACCTCAACCACACACCTGAACCTCACACCTCAACCACACACCTGAACCACATCCCTCACACCTGAACCTCACACCTCAACCACACACCTGAACCACATCCCTCACACCTGAACCTCACACCTCAACCACACACCTGAACCTAACACCAGATCCTCACACCTGAACATCACATCTGATCCACACACCTGAACCTCGCACCTGATCCACACACTTCACACCTGATCCACACACCTCACACATGAACCTCACACCACATATCTGAACCACACACCTGAACCACATACCTCACACCTGAACCACAGACCTCACACCTGAACCTCACACCTGATCCACACACTTCACATATGATCCACACACCTCACACCTGATCCACACACGTGAACCACACACCTCACATCTGAACCTCACACCACACACCTGAACCTCACACCACACACCTGAACCACACACCTGAACCTCACACCTGAACCACACACCTCACACCTGAACCACACACCACACACCTGAACCTCACACCACACACCTGAACCTCACACCTGAACCTCACACTTCAACCTCACACCTGAACCACACAACTGAATCTCACACCTGAACCACATACCTCACCCACACACCTCACACCAGAACCTCACACCTGAACCACATACCTCACACCTGAACCACACACCTGAACCTCACACCTGATCCACACACCTGAACATTACACCTGAACCACATACCTCACACCTGAACCACACACCTGAACCTCAAACCTGATCCACACACCTGAACCTCACACCTCACACCTGATCCTCACACCTGAACATCCACACACCTGAACCTCACACCACACACCTGAACCTAACACTTCACACCTGAACCCCATACCTCACACCTGAACCTCACACCAGAACCTCACACCTGAACCACATACCTCACACCTGAACCTCACACCTCAACTACACACCTCACACCTGAACCTCTAACCTGAACCTCACAGCTGAACCATATACCTCACACCTGAACCTTACACCTTACACCTGAACCTCACAGCTGAACCACATACCTGAACCTCACACCTCACACCTGATATACAAAACGGAACCTCACACCTGATGCACACACCGGAACCTTACACCTGAACCACATACCTCACACCTGAAGCTCACACCTGAACCTCACACCTAATCCACACACCTGAATCTCACACCTGACCCACACACCTCACACCTGACCCACACACCTAAACCACACACCTCACACCTCACGCCTCACACCTGAACCTCACACCTGATCCACATACCTCACAACTAATCCACACACCTGAACCACACATCTGAACCTCACACCGGAACCACACACCTGATCCACACACCTGAACCTCACACCTGATCCACACACCTCACACCTGATCCACACACCTGAACCACACACACCTCACACCTGAACCACATACCTGACATCTGATCCACACACCTCACACCTGAACCACACACCACATACCTCACACCTGAACCACACACCTGAACCTCACACCTGATCCACACACCTGAACCTCACACCTGATCCACATACCTGAACCAAACTGTGCTCAGACTGAACTGGGCAGGATCACATGGGGTTTATACTGCTCTCTCTTAAGGGTACAGCAACACATGAATAACATTTATACAGAAAACAATAATAGAATTTATTAGAAAAATATATTACTTCTCAACAAAGTGCAAACATCATTAACAGTAAAATAAGTCTCTGGGGGGCCCAACACCTTGTGCTGCCAGAAACAGTCTGAAGCCACAGGACACCACAATCACGTCACATTGTATATAGGAGGGGGATCGGCCCCTCAGCACATTCTTCCCTTCTGTGACTTCAGCTTTGAAGATGTCAGTAATTGAGGTTAATAATGGCGATTCTCATAGCAGGGGGCCACATCTACCGGGGCTCGGAGTCACCTGGAGAAAGTGCTCTCACCTGAAACCTGAATGACAATGAACATCAGCAAAACCTGTTGGTCAACAGCGGCCCCCTCTAAAATGTAGATGAGGGGGGGGGGGGGGGAGAGACAGCGGTCTGGGCTCCGACCATGAAAACGAGCGACCCCCGACCTCATACAGGACCCCAAGACACCAGACCTCCGACCTCACACAGGACCCCAAGATACCGGGCCCCCGACCTCACACTGAACACCAAGACACCAGACCCCAGACCTCACACATGACCTCAAGACACCGGACCCCCGACCTCACACAGGACCCCAAGACACCGGACCCCTGACCTCACACAGGACCCCAAGACACCGGACCACAAAACCTCACACAGGACCCTAAGACAGTGGACCCCCAACCTCACATTGAACCCCAAGATGCCGGATCCCCGACCTCACACAGGATCCCAAGACACAGGACCCCCGAACTCACACAGGACCCCAAGACACCGGATCCCCGACCTCACATAGGACCCCAAGACACCGGACCCCCGACCTCGCACAGGACCCCAAGACAAAGGACCCCCGACCTCACACAGGACGCCAAGACAGCAGACCCCCAACCTCACACTGAACCGCAAGACACCGGACCCCCAACCTCACACAGGACCCCAAGACACTGAATCCCCGACCTCACAATGATGCCCAAGACACCGGACCCCCGACCTCACACAGGACCCTAAGGCACAGGACCCCCGACCTCGCACAGGACCCCAAAGCACCAGACCCCCGACCTGACACAGGACCCCAAGACACCAGATCCCCAACCTCACACAGGACCCCAAGACACCGGGCCCCAAAATCTCACACAGGACCCCAAGACACCGGACCCCTGACCTCACACAGGACCCCAAGACACCGGATTCACGGCCTCACACAGGACCCCAAGACACCGTACCCCCAACTTCACACAGGACCCCAAGACAGCGGACTCCTGACCTCACACAGGACCCCAAGACACCGGACACCCGACCTCACAACGAACTCCAAGACACCGGACCCCCGACCTCACACAGGACCCCAAGGCACCGGACCCTTGACCTCACACAGGACCCCAAGACACCGGACCCGCAACCTCACACAGGACCCCAAGACACCGTTTCCCCAACCTCACACAGGACCCCAAGACACCGGACTCCCGACCTCACACAGGACCCCAAGACACCAGACCCCCGACCTCACTCAGGACCCCAAGACACCGGACTCCCGACCTCGCAAAGGACCCCAAGACAGCGGACTCCCAACCTCGCACAGGACCCCAAGACACCAGACCCCCTGCCTCACACAGGACCCCAAGACACCGGACCTCAGACCTCACATAAGACCCCAAGACATCGGACCCCAAAACCTCACACAGGATCCCAAGACACTGGACTCCTGACCTCGCACAGGACCCCAAGAAAGGGGACATCCGACCTCACACAAGACACCAGATCCCCAACCTCACACAGAACCCCAAGACACCGGACCCCAAAACCTCACACAGGACCCCAAGACACCGGACCCCCGACCTCACACAGGACCCCAAGACACCGGACCTCCGACCTCACACAGGACCCCAAGACACCGGACTCCTGACCTCACACAGGACCCCAAGACACCGTATCCCCAACCTCACACAGGACCCCAAGACAGCGGACTCCTGACCTCACACAGGACCCCAAGACAATGGACCTCCGACCTCACACAGGACCCCAAGACACCGGACACCCGACCTCACAACGAACTCCAAGACACCGGACCCCCGTCCTCACAAAGGACCCCAAGGCACCGGACCCCGACCTCACACAGGACCCCAAGACACCGGACCCGCAACCTCACACAGGACCCCAAGACACCGTACCCCCAACCTCACACAGGACCCCAAGACACCGGACTCCCGACCTCACACAGGACCCCAAGACACAGGACCTCCAACCTCACACAGGACCCCAAGACACCAGACCCCCGACCTCACTCAGGACCCCAAGACACCGGACTCCTGACCTCTCACAGGACCCCAAGACACCGGACTCCTGACCTCACACAGGACCCCAAGACACCGGACTCCCAACCTCGCACAGGACCCCAAGACACCAGACCCCCTGCCTCACACAGGACCCCAAGACACCGGACCTCAGACCTCACATAAGACCCCAAGACAGCTGGCCCCAAAACCTCACACAGGACCCCAAGACACTGGACTCCTGACCTCGCACAGGACCCCAAGAAAGGGGACATCCGACCTCACACAAGACACCGGACCTCCAACCTCACACAGGACCCAAGGACACCGGACTCCCGACCTCACACAGGACCCCAAGACACCGGACCCCTGACCTCACACAGGACCCCAATACATGGGCCTCTTGTCACATTTCGGATTCGGTGTCTTTATTGTCGCGCTTGTCTCCGCGCAACCGATTCCTCTCGTCTTCTTCCTAGTCTTTCATTCTTTATTGTCCCGCTCGTCTCCGCGCAGGCGATTCCTCTCGTCTTCTTCCTCGTCTTTCAGTCTTTATTGTCGCGCTCGTCTCTGTGCAGCAGATTCCTCTCGTCTTCTTCCTCGTCTTTCAGTCTTTATTGTCGCGCTCATCTCCGCGCAGACGATTCCTCCCATCTTCTTCCTTGGCCTTTAGTCTTTATTGTCGTGCTCGTCTCCGCACAGCGATTCCTCTTGTCTTCTTCCTCGTCTTTCAGTCTTTATTGTCGTGCTCGTCTCCGGGCAGCCGATTCCTCTCGTCTTTCATTCTTTATTGTCGCGCTCGTCTCCGCGCAGCCGATTCCTCTCGTCTTCTGCCTCATCTTTCAGTCTTTATTGTCGCGCTCGTCTCCGGGCAGCCGATCCCTCTCGTCTTGTTCCTCGTCTTTCACTCTTTATTGTCCCGCTCCTCTCCGCGCAGCCGATTCCTCTCGTCTTCTGCCTCTTCTTTCAGTCTTTATTGTCGCTCTCTTCTCCGGGCAGCCGATTCTTCTCGTCTTCTTCCTCGTCTTTCATTCTTTATTGTCGCGCTCGTCTCCGGGTAGCCGATTCCTCTCGTCTTCTTCCTCGTCTTTCATTCTTTACTGTCCCGCTCCTCTCCGCGCAGCCGATTCCTCTCGTCTTGTTCCTCGTTTTTCATTCTTTATTGTCGCGCTCGTCATCCGGGCAGCCGATACCTCTCGTCTTCTGCCTCGTCTTTCAGTCTTTATTGTCGCGCTCGTCTCCGGGCAGCTGATCCCTCTCGTCTTCTTCCTCGTCTTTCATTCTTTATTGTCGCGCTCGTCTCCGGGTAGCCGATTCCTCTCGTCTTCTTCCTCGTCTTTCATTCTTTACTGTCCCGCTCCTCTCCGCGCAGCCGATTCCTCTCGTCTTCTGCCTCTTCTTTCAGTCTTTATTGTCGCTCTCTTCTCCGGGCAGCCGATTCCTCTCGTCTTCTTCCTTGTCTTCCATACTTTACTGTCGCGCTCGTCTCCGCGCAGCCGATTCCTCTCGTCTTGTTCCTCGTTTTTTATTCTTTATTGTCGCGCTCGTCATCCGGGCAGCCGATACCTCTCGTCTTCTTCCTCGTCTTTCATTCTTTATTGTCCCGCTCCTCTCCGCGCAGCCGATTCCTCTCGTCTTGTTCCTCGTCTTTCAGTCTTTATTGTCGCGCTCGTCTCCGGGCAGCCGATTCCTCTCGTCTTCTTCCTCGTCTTTCAGTCTTTATTGTCCCGCTCCTCTCCGCGCAGCCGATTCCTCTCGTCTTCTTCCTCATCTTTCAGTCTTTATTGTCCCGCTCCTCTCCGCGCAGCCGATTCCTCTCGTCTTCTTCCTCGTCTTTCAGTCTTTATTGTCGCGCTCGTCTCTGTGCAGCAGATTCCTCTCGTCTTCTTCCTCGTCTTTCAGTCTTTATTGTCATGCTCATCTCCGCGCAGACGATTCCTCCCGTCTTCTTTCTTGGCCTTTAGTCTTTATTGTCGCGCTCGTCTCCGCACAGCGATTCCTCTTGTCTTCTTCCTCGTCTTTCAGTCTTTATTGTCGTGCTCGTTTCCGGGCAGCCGATTCCTCTCGTCTTCTTCCTCGTCTTTCACTCTTTATTGTCGCGCTCGTCTCCGCGCAGCCGATTCCTCTCGTCTTCTGCCTCGTCTTTCAGTCTTTATTGTCGCGCTCGTCTCCGGGCAGCCGATCCCTCTCGTCTTCTTCCTCGTCTTTCATTCTTTATTGTCCCGCTCCTCTCCGCGCAGCCGATTCCTCTCGTCTTCTTCCTCGTCTTTCATTCTTTATTGTCGCGCTCGTCTCCGGGTAGCCGATTCCTCTCATCTTCTTCCTCGTCTTTCATTCTTTACTGTCCCGCTCCTCTCCGCGCAGCCGATTCCTCTCGTCTTCTGCCTCTTCTTTCAGTCTTTATTGTCGCTCTCATCTCCGGGCAGCCGATTCCTCTCGTCTTCTTCCTTGTCTTCCATACTTTACTGTCGCGCTCGTCTCCGCGCAGCCGATTCCTCTCGTCTTGTTCCTCGTCTTTCATTCTTTATTGTCGCGCTCGTCTTCGGGCAGCCGATCCCTCTCGTCTTCTTCCTCGTCTTTCATTCTTTATTGTCCCGCTCCTCTCCGCGCAGCCGATTCCTCTCGTCTTCTTCCTCGTCTTTCAGTCTTTATTGTCCCGCTCCTCTCCGCGCAGCCGATTCCTCTCGTCTTCTTCCTAGTCTTTCAGTCTTTATTGTCGCGCCCGTCTCTGTGCAGCAGATTCCTCTCGTCTTCTTCCTCGTCTTTCAGTCTTTATTGTCGCGCTCATCTCCGCGCAGACGATTCCTCCCGTCTTCTTCCTTGGCCTTTAGTCTTTATTGTCGCGCTCGTCTCCGCACAGCGATTCCTCTTGTCTTCCTCCTCGTCTTTCAGTCTTTATTGTCGTGCTCATCTCCGGGCAGCCGATTCCTCTCGTCTTCTTCCTAGTCTTTCATTCTTTATTGTCGCGCTCGTCTCCGCGCAGCCGATTCCTCTCGTCTTCTGCCTCGTCTTTTAGTCTTTATTGTCGCGCTCGTCTCCGGGCAGCCGATCCCTCTTGTCTTCTTCCTCGTGTTTCAGTCTTTATTGTCCCGCTTCTCTCCGGGCAGCCGATTCCTCTCGTCTTCTTCCTAGTCTTTCATTCTTTATTGTCGCGCTCGTCTCCGGGCAGCTGATCACTCTCGTCTTCTTCCTCGTCTTTCATTTTTTATTGTCGCGCTCGTCTCCGGGTAGCCGATTCCTCTCATCTTCTTCCTCGTCTTTCATTCTTTACTGTCCCGCTCCTCTCCGCGCAGCCGATTCCTCTCGTCTTCTGCCTCTTCTTTCAGTCTTTATTGTCGCTCTCGTCTCCGGGCAACCGATTCCCCTCGTCTTCTTCCTTGTCTTCCATACTTTACTGTCGCGCTCGTCTCCGCGCAGCCGATTCCTCTCGTCTTGTTCCTCGTCTTTCATTGTTTATTGTCGCGCTCGTCTCCGGGCAGCCGATACCTCTTGTCTTCTTCCTCGTCTTTCATTCTTTATTGTCCCGCTCCTCTCCGCGCAGCCGATTCCTCTCGTCTTCTGCCTCGTCTTTCAGTCTTTATTGTCGCGCTGGTCTCTATGCAGCAGATTCCTCTCGTCTTCTTCCTCGTCTTTCAGTCTTTATTGTCACGCTCGTCTCCGGGCAGCCAATTCCTCTCGTCTTCTTCCTCGTCTTTCATTCTTTATTGTCGCGCTCGTCTCCGCGCAGCCGATTCCTCTCGTCTTCTGCCTCGTCTTTCAGTCTTTATTGTCGCGCTCGTCTCCGGGCAGCCGATCCCTCTCGTCTTCTTCCTCGTCTTTCATTCTTTATTGTCCCGCTCCTCTCCGCGCAGCCGATTCCTCTCGTCTTCTGCCTCGTCTTTCAGTCTTTATTGTCGCGCTCGTCTCCGGGCAGCTCATCCCTCTCTTCTTCTTCCTCGTCTTTCATTCTTTATTGTCGCGCTCGTCTCCGGGTAGCCGATTCCTCTCATCTTCTTCCTCGTCTTTCATTCTTTACTGTCCCGCTCCTCTCCGCGCAGCCGATTCCTCTCGTCTTATGCCTCTTCTTTCAGTCTTTATTGTCGCTCTCGTCTCCGGGCAGCCGATTCCCCTCGTCTTCTTCCTTGTCTTCCATACTTTACTGTCGCGCTCGTCTCCGCGCAGCCGATTCCTCTCGTCTTGTTCCTCGTCTTTCATTCTTTATTGTCGCGCTCGTCTCCGGGCAGCTGATACCTCTTGTCTTCTTCCTCGTCTTTCATTCTTTATTGTCCCGCTCCTCTCCGCGCAGCCGATTCCTCTCGTCTTCTGCCTCGTCTTTCAGTCTTTATTGTCGCGCTGGTCTCTATGCAGCAGATTCCTCTCGTCTTCTTCCTCCTCTTTCAGCCTTTATTGTCGCACTCGTCTCCGCACAGCGATTCCTCTTGTCTTCTTCCTCGCCTTTCAGTCTTTATTGTCGTGCTCGTCTCCGGGCAGCCGATTCCTCTCGTCTTCTTCCCCGTCTTTCAGTCTTTATTGTCCCGCTCCTCTCCGCGCAGCCGATTCCTCTCTTCTTCTTCCCCGTCTTTCAGTCTTTATTGTCCCGCTCCTCTCCGCGCAGCCGATTCCTCTCTTCTTCTTCCTCGTCTTTCAGTCTTTATTGTCCCGCTCCTCTCCGCGCAGCCGATTCCTCTCGTCTTTTTCCTCGTCTTTCAGTCCTTATTGTCGCGCTCGTCTCTGTGCAGCAGATTCCTCTCGTCTTCTTCCTCGTCTTTCAGTCCTTATTGTCGCGCTCGTCTCCGCACAGCGATTTCTCTTGTCTTCTTCCCCGTCTTTCAGTCTTTATTGTCCCGCTCCTCTCCGCGCAGCCGATTCCTCTCTTCTTCTTCCTCGTCTTTCAGTCTTTATTGTCCCGCTCCTCTCCGCGCAGCCGATTCCTCTCGTCTTTTTCCTCGTCTTTCAGTCCTTATTGTCGCGCTCGTCTCTGTGCAGCAGATTCCTCTCGTCTTCTTCCTCGTCTTTCAGTCCTTATTGTCGCGCTCGTCTCCGCACAGCGATTTCTCTTGTCTTCTTCCTCGTCTTTCAGTCTTTATTGTCGTGCTCGTCTCCGGGCAGCCGATTCCTCTCGTCTTCTTCCTCGTCTTTCATTCTTTATTGTCGCGCTCGTCTCCGCGCAGCCGATTCCTCTCGTCTTCTGCCTCATCTTTCAGTCTTTATTGTCGCGCTCGTCTCCGGGCAGCCGATCACTCTCGTCTTCTTCCTCGTCTTTCATTCTTTATTGTCCCGCTCCTCTCCACGCAGCCGATTCCTCTCGTCTTCTGCCTCGTCTTTCAGTCTTTACTGTCGCGCTCGTCTCCGGGCAGCTGATCCCTCTCGTCTTCTTCCTCGTCTTTCATTCTTTACTGTCCCACTCCTCTCCGCGCAGCTGATTCCTCTCGTCTTCTGCCTCTTCTTTCAGTCTTTATTGTCGCTCTCATCTCCGCGCAGCCGATTCCTCTCGTCTTCTTCCTTGTCTTCCATACTTTACTGTCGCGCTCGTCTCCGCGCAGCCGATTCCTCTCGTCTTGTTCCTCGTCTTTCATTCTTTATTGTCCCGCTCCTCTCCGCGCAGCCGATCCCTCTCGTCTTCTGCCTCGTCTTTCAGTCTTTATTGTTGCGCTCCTCTCCGTGCAGCCGATTCCTCTCGTCTTCTGCCTCTTCTTTCAGTCTTTATTGTCGCTCTCGTCTCCGGGCAGCCGATTCCTCTCGTCTTCTTCCTTGTCTTCCATACTTTACTGTCGCGCTCGTCTCCGGGCAGCCGATTCCTCTCGTCTTGTTCCTCGTCTTTCATTCTTTACTGTCCCGCTCCTCTCCGCGCAGCCGATTCCTCTCGTCTTCTGCCTCTTCTTTCAGTCTTTATTGTCGCTCTCGTCTCCGGGCAGCCGATTCCCCTCGTCTTCTTCCTTGTCTTCCATACTTTACTGTCGCGCTCGTCTCCGCGCAGCCGATTCCTCTCGTCTTGTTCCTCGTCTTTCGTTGTTTATTGTTTCGCTCGTCTCCGGGCAGCCGATACCTCTTGTCTTCTTCCTCGTCTTTCATTCTTTATTGTCCCGCTCCTCTCCGCGCAGCCGATTCCTCTCGTCTTCTGCCTCGTCTTTCAGTCTTTATTGTCGCGCTGGTCTCTATGCAGCAGATTCCTCTCGTCTTCTTCTTCGTCTTTCAGTCTTTATTGTCGCGCTCGTCTCCGCACAGCGATTCCTCTTGTCTTCTTCCTCGCCTTTCAGTCTTTATTGTCGTGCTCGTCTCCGGGCAGCCGATTCCTCTCGTCTTCTTCCCCGTCTTTCAGTCTTTATTGTCCCGCTCCTCTCCGCGCAGCCGATTCCTCTCTTCTTCTTCCTCGTCTTTCAATCTTTATTGTCCCGCTCCTCTCCGCGCAGCCGATTCCTCTCGTCTTTTTCCTCATCTTTCAGTCCTTATTGTCGCGCTCGTCTCTGTGCAGCAGATTCCTCTCGTCTTCTTCCTCGTCTTTCAGTCTTTATTGTCGCGCTCATCTCCGAACAGACGATTCCTCCTGTCTTCTTCCTTGGCCTTTAGTCTTTATTGTCGCGCTCGTCTCCGCACAGCGATTTCTCTCGTCTTCTGCCTCTTCTTTCAGTCTTTATTGTCGCTCTCGTCTCCGGGCAGCCGATTCCTGTCGTCTTCTTCCTTGTCTTCCATACTTTACTGTCGCGCTCGTCTCGGGGCAGCCGATTCCTCTCGTCTTGTTCCTCGTCTTTCATTCTTTACTGTCCCGCTCCTCTCCGCGTAGCCGATTCCTCTCATCTTCTGCCTCTTGTCGCATTGTCGCACTCGTCTGCCTATTGTCGCACTCGTCTCTGCGCAGCCGATTCTTCCCATCTTCTTCCTCGTCTTTCAGTCTTTATTGTCGCACTCGTCTCCGGGCAGCCGATTCCTCTCGTCTTCTTCCTCATCTTCCATACTTTATTGTCGCGCTGGTCTCCGCGCAGCCGATTCCTCTCGTCTTCTTCCTCGTCTTTCAGTCTTTATTGTTGCGCTCGTCTCCGCGCAGCCGATTCCTCTTGTCTTCTTCCTCATCTTCCATACTTTATTGTCGCGCTGGTCTTCGCGCAGCCGATTCCTCTCGTCTTCTTCCTCGTCTTTCAGTCTTTATTGTTGCGCTCGTCTCTGCGCAGCCGATTCCTCTTGTCTTCTTCCTCGTCTTTCAGTCTTTATTTCGGAGAAATTTATACCGGAAATTTCTGGACTGGTAGAATTTCCCCCCAAGGGCGATTTAGCTTAGACTGCGCCATTCTGGGTCCTAGCTGCCTCCTCCAGCCTTTATTGTTATCAGTACATGGAGGATGTTTCACCTCGGCCTCATGAGACACGAAATTTCTTCAATGGAGGCCGACGTCCCCGGGACCTTGTATTGTGTGGTGGAATCTATGACAGTGAACCGGGGGGCGGGATAGGATGGCGGCCATTGTGCGGTGACACCCATCCCCCATGTTACCGCAGTTTACAAGTGAAAAGTTACATAACTTTCTAAATTATCATTTTTATTAATCCCCATTTTCAAGATCTCTGCTTGCTGTAAGTGAACTGGAAACACAATCTGTATAGACTAAAGCCCAATCCAGGTATAATGCATCTCACAGCTGAAGCTTTGTTACTATTGGATCTAGTCCAGCTCTTCAGGATCACATGGGGCCCGGTATCTCTGCTGGGCCCCCCTATAGTAACGCCTCTGCTCTTGGCTGTGCTCATGGTTCTATAGCGATTGCTGGGTCCAGGTCAGAAGATCCTCAACCAATGATGGAGGAAATAAGAATCTGCTCATCACTACAGAAGCCGGGGCCCCATAGCAGCTCCTGGGGCCACACGCCCTGCAGGGGGCCACTCTCCGGGGGATTCCAGTAATGGCTCCAGCTCATGTCTTGGATCCTCCATGATTTCCCTAATAAGCTGAAAGTCTTTATTCTATAATTGTTGGATAATTGTGGGAGAAGATTAAGTGAAGGATACGGGGAAGGATTAGAGGAGCGCACCAGACGTCTGCGGGGGTCTGTGACATCACATAGGAGAATGGTGCAAACACCAGTGCACTATGGGAACCCTGCTGGACGTTCAGCACCAATACATTCTGACTTATATGGTCTCCAGAGCAAATATCTGCACAACTATATACAATGTATTCTTATATCTACACAACTATATACAATGTATTCTTATATCTACACAACTATATACAATGTATTCTTATATCTATACAACTATATACAATGTATTCTTATATCTACACAACTATATACAATGTATTCTTATATCTACACAACTATATACAATGTATTCTTATATCTACACAACTATATACAATGTATTCTTATATCTATACAACTATATACAATGTATTCTTATATCTACACAACTATATACAATGTATTCTTATATCTACACAACTATATACAATGTATTCTTATATCTACACAACTATATACAATGTATTCTTATATCTACACAACTATATACAATGTATTCTTATATCTACACAACTATATACAATGTATTCTTATATCTACACAACTATATACAATGTATTCTTATATCTACACAACTATATACAATGTATTATATCTACACAACTATATACAATGTATTCTTATATCTACACAACTATATACAATGTATTCTAATATCTACACAACTATATACAATGTATTCTAATATCTACACAACTATATACAATGTATTCTTATATCTACACAACTATATACAATGTATTATTATATCTACACAACTATATACAATGTATTATTATATCTACACAACTATATACAATGTATTCTTATATCTACACAACTATATACAATGTATTCTTATATCTACACAACTATATACAATGTATTATATCTACACAACTATATACAATGTATTATATCTACACAACTATATACAACGTATTATATCTACACAACTATATACAATGTATTATATCTACACAACTATATACAATGTATTATATCTACACAACTATATACAATGTATTCTTATATCTACACAACTATATACAATGTATTCTTATATCTACACAACTATATACAATGTATTATATCTACACAACTATATACAATGTATTCTTATATCTACACAACTATATACAATGTATTCTTATATCTACACAACTATATACAATGTATTCTTATATCTACACAACTATATACAATGTATTCTTATATCTACACAACTATATACAATGTATTATATCTACACAACTTTGTACAATGTATTCTTATATCTACACAACTATATACAATGTATTCTTATATCTACACAACTATATACAATGTATTCTTATATCTACACAACTATATACAATGTATTATTATATCTACACAACTATATACAATGTATTCTTATATCTACACAACTATATACAATGTATTCTTATATCTACACAACTATATACAACGTATTATATCTACACAACTATATACAACGTATTATATCTACACAACTATATACAATGTATTATATCTACACAACTATATACAATGTATTCTTATATCTACACAACTATATACAACGTATTATATCTACACAACTATATACAATGTATTATATCTACACAACTATATACAATGTATTATATCTACACAACTATATACAATGTATTCTTATATCTACACAACTATATACAATGTATTCTTATATCTACACAACTATATACAATGTATTCTTATATCTACACAACTATATACAATGTATTCTTATATCTACACAACTATATACAATGTATTCTTATATCTGCACAACTATATACAATGTATTCTTATATCTACACAACTATATACAATGTATTCTTATATCTACACAACTATATACAATGTATTCTTATATCTACACAACTATATACAATGTATTCTTATATCTACACAACTATATACAATGTATTCTTATATCTACACAACTATATACAATGTATTATATCTACACAACTATATACAATGTATTATATCTACACAACTATATACAATGTATTCTTATATCTACACAACTATATACAATGTATTCTTATATCTACACAACTATATACAATGTATTATATCTACACAACTATATACAATGTATTATATCTACACAACTATATACAATGTATTCTTATATCTACACAACTATATACAATGTATTATATCTACACAACTATATACAATGTATTATATCTACACAACTATATACAATGTATTCTTATATCTACACAACTATATACAATGTATTCTTATATCTACACAACTATATACAATGTATTATATCTACACAACTATATACAATGTATTCTTATATCTACACAACTATATACAATGTATTATATCTACACAACTATATACAATGTATTCTTATATCTACTCAACTATATACAATGTATTCTTATATCTACACAACTATATACAACGTATTATATCTACACAACTATATACAATGTATTCTTATATCTACACAACTATATACAACGTATTATATCTACACAACTATATACAATGTATTCTTATATCTACACAACTATATACAATGTATTATATCTACACAACTATATACAATGTATTCTTATATCTACACAACTATATACAATGTATTCTTATATCTACACAACTATATACAACGTATTATATCTACACAACTATATACAATGTATTCTTATATCTACACAACTATATACAATGTATTCTTATATCTACACAACTATATACAATGTATTCTTATATCTACACAACTATATACAATGTATTCTTATATCTACACAACTATATACAATGTATTCTTATATCTACACAACTATATACAATGTATTCTTATATCTACACAACTATATACAATGTATTCTTATATCTACACAACTATATACAATGTATTATATCTACACAACTATATACAATGTATTCTTATATCTACACAACTATATACAATGTATTCTTATATCTACACAACTATATACAATGTATTCTTATATCTACACAACTATATACAATGTATTCTTATATCTACACAACTATATACAACGTATTATATCTACACAACTATATACAATGTATTCTTATATCTACACAACTATATACAATGTATTCTTATATCTACACAACTATATACAATGTATTCTTATATCTACACAACTATATACAATGTATTCTTATATCTACACAACTATATACAACGTATTATATCTACACAACTATATACAATGTATTCTTATATCTACACAACTATATACAATGTATTCTTATATCTACACAACTATATACAATGTATTATATCTACACAACTATATACAATGTATTATATCTACACAACTATATACAATGTATTCTTATATCTACACAACTATATACAATGTATTCTTATATCTACACAACTATATACAATGTATTATATCTACACAACTATATACAATGTATTCTTATATCTACACAACTATATACAATGTATTCTTATATCTACACAACTATATACAATGTATTCTTATATCTACACAACTATATACAATGTATTCTTATATCTACACAACTATATACAATGTATTCTTATATCTACACAACTATATACAATGTATTATATCTACACAACTATATACAATGTATTCTTATATCTACACAACTATATACAATGTATTATATCTACACAACTATATACAATGTATTATATCTACACAACTATATACAATGTATTCTTATATCTACACAACTATATACAATGTATTATATCTACACAACTATATACAATGTATTCTTATATCTACACAACTATATACAATGTATTCTTATATCTACACAACTATATACAATGTATTCTTATATCTACACAACTATATACAATGTATTCTTATATCTACACAACTATATACAATGTATTCTTATATCTACACAACTATATACAATGTGTTGGACATAATGATATTGGGTGCATTGTGTTCCCCACCCATCAGTTTGGGAGGATATGGCGGCCATGTCTGCTCTCTTCCATCCCACCAATAAAGATCTATTCAGATGGAGACCCCAGAACAGAGGCCACAACCATTCTTATGGCCTCCATCCGTCAGGTGACCGCGGTCCGTACGTTTTCCATCTGTCAGGTGACCGCGGCTGTATATTTTTTGTGTGTCAGGTGATCGCGGTTCGTACGTTTCCATGTGTCAGGTGATCGCGGTTCGTACGTTTCCATGTGTCAGGTGACCGCGGTCCGTATGTTTTTCGTGTGTCAGGTGATCGCGGTTCGTACGTTTCCATGTGTCAGGTGACTGCGGTCCGTATGTTTTTCGTGTGTCAGGTGACCGCGGTTCGTACATTTCCATGTGTCAGGTGATCGCAGTTTGTATGTTTTTCATGCGTCAGATGACCGCGGTCCGTATGTTTTTCGTGTGTTAGGTGATCGCGGTTCGTACATTTCCATGTGTCAGGTGACCGCGGTCCGTACGTTTTTCGTGTGTCAGGTGACCGCGGTCCGTACGTTTTCCATGTGTCAGGTGACCTGGGGACAGTATATTTTCTTGTGTGTCAGGTGACCGCGGTCCGTATATTTTTTGTGTGTCAGGGTACAGTGGTTCGTATGTTTCCATGTGTCAGGTGACCTGGGGTCCGTATATTTTTCGTGTGTCAGGTGACCGCGGTCTGTATGTTTTTCCTGTGTCAGGTGACCGCGGTCCGTATGTTTTTTGTGTGTCAGGTGACCACGGTCTGTATATTTTTTTGTGTGTCAGGTGACCGCGGTCCGTATGTTTTTCGTGTGTCAGGTGATCGCAGTTTGTATGTTTTCCATGTGTCAGGTGACCGCGGTCCGTATGTTTTTCGTGTGTCAGGTGATCGCGGTTCATACATTTTCATGTGTCAGGTGACTGCGGTCCGTACGTTTCCATGTGTCAGGTGACC